>NC_079368.1:2805000-3002500 GCF_021018895.1 Seriola aureovittata | reverse complement strand
TGATCCTCCTGAAAGTGGTTCTAGGACTAAATAACCAGTGTGACCTCAGAGGAGCACTTTGACTGATGCAGCTTCCTTCCACTGACTGTCAGCAGACGACAGTATGATTCCACCGTTCAGAGTGTACAGCAGAGATTCTGATGATGTTGTAGTTTTCTGACAGTCGTGCTGAAACACTGTCCCACAGGTCAAAGTCAAAATTCAGAAAACAGAAACACATTTTTGGGTCTAAGCTTCACGTGTCGAGGCAAACAACACAAACAACACACCAAGTTATCCATGTTATACATGCTAAATAATTTATGCTAAAGGCTGAATAAAGATCTTTTTGAATTTTACCTGGTCTAATAGTCCAAACCACAGCTGTTAAGAAATCAACTGTATCTCGTCATAACTTGTACTTGATAGCTGTGAGGGTTATAAAACAGTAATGTCAACCTTCTGCTGAAAGTCTCGGTCCAGTCCAGAGCTAGGACAAGTTTTGGTCTTGGTTCAGCTTTCAGCTAGCACCTGGAGCCAGACCCATTCCAGACTTCACGTTACCTCAGGTGTGCACTGAAGTATCCAGGCTTCTTCCCTCCATCCTCTACTGACGACCAGACATCATTTAATTCAAATGTTATTTCTGGAAATATTTTGACCGTTGCACAGTTTGTTACAATCTAAGATAGATCTTTATAACGCTAATTAATGGTCAATAAAACACCTGTAAAGTGGAGTGATACATGTAGTTAAAAGTTCCAGTGCTGTTATACTCTATATCAGCACTTATGAAATGCCTCTCGTCCAATCAAAATACTTGGTCAGAACTAACTGTTGTATTTACTAATGTGATTGTAGTAACTAATCAATAACTTTGAAATGTGTACTCATATGTAACTGTATGTAATTATATGTAATTGTATGTAACTGTATGTAATTGTATGTAACTGTATGTAATTATATGTAACTGTATGTAATTGTATGTAACTGTATGTAATTGTATGTAATTGTATGTAATTATATGCAATTGTATGCAACTGTATGTAATTATATGTAATTGTATGTCATTGTATGTAATTATATGTAATTGTATGTGACTGTATGTAATTGTATGTAATTATATGTAATTGTATGTAATTGTATGTAGTCATATGTAATTGTATGTGACTGTATGTAATTATATGTAATTGTATGTAATTATATGTAATTGTATGTGACTGTAT
This sequence comes from Seriola aureovittata, assembly GCF_021018895.1. Lineage (NCBI taxonomy): Eukaryota > Metazoa > Chordata > Actinopteri > Carangiformes > Carangidae > Seriola > Seriola aureovittata. The sequence continues at coordinate 3,001,295 of NC_079368.1, read as the reverse complement.
GTAATTATATGTCATTGTATGTCATTGTATGTAATTGTATGTGACTGTATATAATTATATGTAATTATATGTAATTGTATATAATTATATGTAATTATATTTAACTGTATGTAATTATATGTCATTGTATGTCATTGTATGTAATTGTATGTAATTATATGTAATTGTATGAGACTGTATGTAATGATATGTAATTCTATGTAATTATATGTAATTGTATGAGACTGTATGTAATCATATGTAATTGGATGTAATTATATGTAATTGTATGTGACTGTATGTAATCATATGTAATTGGGTGTAATTATATGTAATTGTATGTGACTCTATGTAATTATATGTAATTGTATGTCATTGTATGTAATTTTATGTAACTATGTAATTGTATGTAATTATGTAATTGTATGTAATTATATGTAATTATATGTAATTGTATTTAACTGTATGCAATTATATGTAATTGTATGTAACTGTATGTAATTGTATGTAACTATAGGTAGCTGTATGTAACTGTATGTAATTGTATGTAACTGTATGTAATTGTATGATATTATATGTAATTGTATGTAATTGTATGTAATTATATGTCATTGTATGTCATTGTATGTAACTGTAGGTAACTGTATGTAATTATATGTAATTGTATGTAACTGTATGTAATTATTTATAATTGTCTGTAACTGTATGTAACTATGTAATTATATGTAATTGTCTGTAACTGTATGTAATTATATGTAATTATCTGTAATTGTATGTGACTGTATGTAATTATATGTAATTGTATGTCATTGTATGTAATTGTATGTAATTATGTGTAAATGTATGTAATTGTATGTAATTGTATGTAACTGTATGGAATTGTATGTAACTGTATGGAATTGTATGTAATTATATGGAATTGTATGTAATTGTATGTAACTGTATGTAATTGTATGGAATTGAATGTAATATGTAAATGCAACTGTTATAGAAAAAATGTGAGACTCTGAACAAGTTCTATTGATTCCAATTACCACAACCTCTTACCACAATAAGAGTCCTGAAGTCAGTACACATCAGAGGAACATGCAAATATTTAAATACTGTGTGTTGTGAAAATTCCAGGCAAATTTGCATAGGATGAACTTGATGTTTTGGAGTCTGATCTGATACTTTTAGTCTCTGCTGTTCCCAAAGTCCTTGTTAGTTTAAACAGTTTACCTACTGTGACAAAATAATAATAAATAATCTGATCAGATTTCAGATCCAGATTCAAATGTGATGATGTTGCCTCAGATTAGTTGTCTGTCAGTCATAGGTTCGGCGATATGAGCAGCAGCATACAGAGAAGCAGCTCCTCACCAGCTGCAGAGTGTGTTTCCTCTCGACAGCTGTGATAGACTGCACCAGTTCCTCTTGTCCAGTAAACAGTTTAAGTCTCGGCTCACCAGCTGTGCTCTCACACTGCACCAGCACTGAGCTCTGGTTTTCAGCACAGAACGATTAAGTTTTAATGTGAGCAGCTCTCAGTGTTGTGGTTGTAGTTTGGCTTAGTGCAGAGGAAGAGATGGCACAGTGTGTGTGTGTGGAGAGTGTGGTGTGTCCTCTGGACGTCCGTGCAGCAGCTTGTCATGACTTATAGTTAAATTTAATTGTTAATGATCATCTAGCAGTCTTTTGAGACATCATCAGTGTTTTCGGCTCCCAGGCTCTGTAGTTTCTACACTTGTCTTTACTAATGATGACAGTGTAGGACCTTGGAAGGAAGTAGGACACACAGTCAGCTCAGGACAGACTCACTATTGTACAATGTCTGGTTTCCTACAGACATGTCACTTAGAACTGAGGCCAAACACTGCACTACTGAACATAGTGTATATCGACAGAGAGAGAGATACAGCTGGTTGTCTGTGTGTGTCTGTGTATATCTGTATGTGTGTGTGTGTGTGTGTGTGTGTGTGTGTGTGTGTGTGTGGTCACCTTGATGCGGCTGACGGCCTCCTGAGCCTGCATCATGCGGATGTTCTTGGATGGGGTTTTATCTGACAGCAGCTGGGTGGAGCCCAGGTAGTTGGCTGCAAAGATGATCCCATCGATCAGGTCCTCTGGGTCACACGGGCCTGGGACTGGGAGGAGGAGAGAGGGTCAGTCTCTGTGTCACACCATGTCTTCACAGAGTCATCGACCACAGGTTTTATTAATGATATTTCATACTGTACTGTATATACTATACAATTGTAATTCTGCTTAAATACTGACTGTCTTACAATATTGTGCTGTGTTTTAATAAAATAATAACAATGGTCATATTGCAGTTGAATGTTGGTCCATTCATAAATATTGTTATCGAGTTATCAAGATCTGCAGTTTTATTATTTTAAGTCTTTAATGTTGATGAAATCAGGAAACCTGGACTATACATTATAGTCGTTATGGACGATATATGTTATTCCTCCGTGTCGGTGACAGCCAGATCCAGAGGCATATTGTTTTCTGGTTGTCTTACACATTCTTGCGGACACGATATCTCAGTAACGTCTTGATGGACCTTCTTCAAATTTGGCACAAGCATTCACTAGGACTCAAGGATGAACTGATTAGATTTTGGTGGTCAAAAGGTCAAAGGTCAAGGTTGTGGTGACCTCACGTTCTTGTGAATACAATGTATCAGGAACACCCAGAGGGTATTTGCTCACTTCTGTCACACTGTGACCTCACAAAACACATTTTTGGCCATAACTCACAAATTCATTCACTAATTATGACACAATTTAACTCAAATGTCTATAAGGATAAAATTAAGTGATGACATTTTATATCCAAAAGGTCAAAGGTCAACTTCATTGTGACATCATAATGTTCTGCAAAAACACTTAGCTGTAGCTCAGAAAGGAGAGACCATATTTCCTGCAACTTGGCTGATTGGAGGAGGCTCCCAACTGTGTTGATGAGCGGCCATTTTATTACCAGAAATCATCCCTTCACCTCCCCCAGTCTAATCCCCCACAGTCTGAGAAACTCTGCACCAGAGGATGGAGCACTCACCTTCTACATATGTGGGGAAGGAGGCAAGGCTTCTCCTGGACTGAGAACAGAGAGAGAGGAGAACATCAGACATCAACGTGTCGTACAGACAGTGAAGATCTACTGCACAGTGAACACACCTCTTTACTGGATGGAGAGGACTCAAAGCTGTCGTCCTGCAGCAGGTGTCTGTTGGAGGACTCTGCTCCTGGAGGAGAGGGCGAGCCTGAACCAGGAGACTGCAGGGACAGAACAGGAACCACTTTAAAACCCATGGTACCAAATGAGTGAAGCAACTGGAACTTTGTTTTTCCTGTAGCATCCAGATAAAGCTCAGTTAAGCCTGTTGGGTTTCTTCAGTGTGAATGCGAAATTAAACTGTGTCACTAAAACCTGATGTGAGAGTCTGGGAGTCACTGCTCTTTTCAGGAGACAGCAGCTCTCTGAACATGCCCTGATCTGAGGCCTGTACAGTTCACATACGACACTTAAAAAAACTTATCTGAACTCAGCACAATGGTCATTAAAGGTCATTTAAGGTTAATTGTGCATCAGACTCTGTGAAGGTGTGAAAGACCTCAGAGCCTCTTTAAAGTCAACATCGGGAGTGTTGAATGGACACATCACAGCATCACATGTCATCCCTGTGAGGGAGAGAGGGCAGCTCTCTCTCAGAACACAGAAGCATCCTGCAGGCTCATACACTTGGCTGGGACCGTACTTTGTTTTTTAATATTTATATTTTATGACTTTCACACCATTTAAAAGGCTGGTTTTAACAGCATATTCTGCCTCTGGTGGAATCTGGTTCTGGTTTTTATTTTTGTCCTGGTTTGACATTTCTGCCTCCACCTTTGTGAAGAGAACTGAAAACCCACATTACAAGACAAGACAACGTGCTCATGAAAACCTGGACACGTGAAAATAAATCTATCTCCATGGACAGGTACTGGATCCAGAGTGTGTGTGAGATTAGGGATCAGTTTCACAAAGATATGTCAGACTGGTCAGCGGTGTTGGTCCAGGCTTCATTCGGCTCATAGATTAGTCTAATGTTAGTCTGACTGTTTCACAAAAATAAAGACTTGCTCATTTTAAGCCAAAAACATTAGACACCTTACCCCCAGGCTAACTCAGCACCAAGACCAATGCTACTACGGTAACAATCATTGACACTTGTGCTAACCAGTAGCACCCAACAACAAAAAACAGGAAAACATGGCTCATAATTTGTGGTTGGCTAACATTGTTATGGACCAAATCTGATTTGTATTTTTATTGTTAACCTCTTCAAGTAAAACATTCTTGTAACTGTTGAAATCTTCCAAAAGACAAACATTTTCTGCTAGAGTCTTGATTTACCCAGAAGTCATTGTACCACAGTCCACCTTAAGATAGTCATGAACTAAACTGCTATGTGCAACGCATGACTTGAAGCATGAAGTCTGACTCTTTGTTATATCTAAGACACAGTCAAAGTCACTTTGTGAAACCAGCCCCAGGATCTTGTTCAAACACTGACACCAGCAACACAAACAGAGCAGAAGACACTGGAAATAATGAAGGAGAAAAAAGTCTCTAGACCACAAACACTTGGTGAACGGTTTTTGACATTTTGAGTTGAATCAGGTCTTTAAGGGCCTGTTGAAATTTTGCCTGAGGAAATGATCTCAATAAACAGATTAATGTCAAAGATGTAATTAGCCTGACACTGGTTTCTCATCTCATAACAATCTATGTGCAGACAACAAATAGCACCATGTGTTTGGTTCTAACTCCAGGGAAAACAGAGACTGAAGCTGTTTTTAATTAAACTCAGTTGAGTTGTTGAGTTTTTCAGCAGCTGTTAAACTGATCCAGTTAGACTGCAATAAACATCCTTCACTGTCCATTTATTCATGAAGCTTCACAAACAGAAGTGTGTGACAGTTTTAGGCTCTAAAGTTAAAGTCAGGACAGTTTTTATTGATTAATGAACTTCATCCAAAGTTCAGCAAAAAGAGAAACCCGAAACAGACCAGTATTTACTGTGACCCCCGTTTGCCTTTAAACGTACAGTCTGTAACTTCTGCCTCTAGGGGTCATTCAAAGCAATAACAAAAGACAGTGTTGGGTGATGTTGTGAGGTAGTGTGGGATCATGGGAGCTGAGTCTTCACCACCATTACCGTAAGATCCACTTGGTTTGGACTCTTTCAGTGTCAGTGGTTCAGGAGGTTTTTACCTGGAGCTGAATTATACATCGTGGCACACGTCTCCTAACAGCACCAAGTCCTGACTTAGTCTGTTCCCAGACATATCTACTTATTTTCACTTAATGATTCTGTAATTAGCCCAAAACGACTAAGACTTGAAGTTAAAATAGCTCCACCAGTTACAATATTAAAATGCAATTGTACATGTAATGTATCTGTAAAAAATAATGTAGTAGTTTATTATACATAATCCATAATGCAGAAATTATAAAAACTTTTAATTTGATACTTCTGCTAAAAATCCAAACATGGTGATAAAACATTAGACGACACCATCACCCTCTGCTTCTGATATGAACCCATAAAACACATCATTTGGCCAATGTCACCACTCTCCACATATCAAACCACCACTACAGATATGAATCACCAACACACCAGTATAAAAACCACTCTGTCCACACCTCATCTGTCTCCTGCTGCTCAGTCTGTGGTCTCTGCTTGGCTTGTTCCTCCTCAAGCTTCTCCACCTGATACATCCAGAAGTTTTCCATGATGAACCTCAACCAACCAGAGCCCAGGTGAACTGGTGTCCAGAGCCCAGGTGAACTGGTGTCCAGAGCACAGGCGTGTGGTCAAATACACCAGGAGACTGAGAGTCCACTGCTCAGGTGATACTGAGGTATCAGGATTCACCATGGAAGCAACAGGTTGTCTACCTGTCTGTCTACCTGTCTTAGCGTCTGTCTGCCTGATCTCTACCCATAAATAGGAAGGCTGAAGCCCAGGTGTTATTAAATCCTCTCAGGTACATTCTGATCACTGTGATGTCAACAGGAAACCAGAGCCTCTCTAACTGTTATTGGATCCTCACTGAATTATTTAACCTGTCTTACATTCACCTTTTTTCTGTCTCACCCTCACTGAATAAATCATTGAGAAGAGGGAGCGACAACAAGGGAGGGGGTTCTATTCAGGCCGAGGACAATGTTTGGAGGAGTAGACAGGACTGTTCAGTTTAATGGTTTGTGATCTCCTCACCACCCACACCATCTTTGACAGACTGTGATCCCACACCTCTCTCATCAACCTGTGTTTCATCCAAACACACATAAATGTGGTTTTAGGAAGATTTTCATTCTGGAACTGTGGCCCACTGCTTCTGCTTCTGTATGCTAAGCTAAGCTACCCACATCCTGACACCTGCTCTGTAGCCCACTGAACACACACATTCATCTCAATCATGTCAGAGAGGAGTGTGTGTGTTTGGGTGCGTGGGGTGACTTCACATGTTTAATATTTTAAATAGCAGCTCATTGTCGTAAACCATCCTTCTTTCTCTGTAGGGCTTACAGAAACACAGGATCACACTATGAATGTCTATTGCCCTTGTGGTGAATACAGTGTTAGCATTAGCATGGATAGTGACCAAGAGCCAACAGAAAAATGCTAAAAAATGAAGCCAACACTGAAGTGTCAAAAACTGATGTTCCTTTAATGAAACAGGCTCCAATAGTGAGTCAATCCCCATCGACTCTCATGTTAAAATGTTCAACTTTACATCAGAAATGTTTACAGTCTGGAACAAAAAACGGTTTTGGTCTCTATAGCTAATTTCCTCTTTCATGACAACTGTACAGCGGGTGAATATATGTATATGTATATTGGTGTATATTTGGTGTATTTTTGATGTATATTTCCATAGATGTTTATTCCATAGATGTTTATTTTCTGCTGTGGTGAGTGAATTTCCCAGTTGTGGGATTAATAAAATTAATCTAATCTAATCTAATCTAATCTAATCTAATTCAGTCGATTAATGTGACCTCTGTGTTTGTGGTCTCTGTGCCTTCTGGAGGATTTTTCATGTAAATAACAGATTGATAATTTGACTTGTTGGTCAACTGACAGAACATGGAGAAGTCTAAACCCCTGTTTTTACAGGTGAGTGAAATTTTAGTCGGCCTATTATTTTATTTATATGTTAGCACTAATTAACAGCTATCCATGTCTGTGCTCACTATACCTGGCTTGTTAGATTAGCTAGCTAGCTAATTAGCTTGTAAATAAATTACCCTTGGGTTAGCCTTCGAGGAAGACAACCAGCTGTGCTAATGATGGCGGGAGCATATATTAAACTGTCATGAACTAAAGTTTCAGCTCCTCCCACAACCCACCCCTTTGTCGATTTTTGGATTACCTGGGAGTTTGGGGCGGAGTCAGGCACTGCCAAGATGGCGATGGTGAAGCAGCTTGCTCTGAGCTTCAAAACTGCTTTTCAGAAACCTGTGATTGATGTCACAGAGGCTACGTCCATCTTTATTTATAGTCTATGATAATGGCACAGTGTGTGTGCATTGTATATGAAATGCTGTATACCAACAATAAGGGTACTGGATTATATTGCAAACCAACTTCATTAATGTCAGTACTTTTTAAACTTCTCAGCTTTGAAAAACAGCAGCTTTAAATAGTGGTGTGGATGAGTTGGTGAAGTCCTGATGAACAATTTAACTCTCTGTCATCACCCGTGTTGTAGAGGCAAATGCACAATACAGGTGCTGTCACTGATGGGTATTTACATATTCTGTCAGTCGACTGTGTGATCATAAAATACACTGCATGGCCAAAGATACGTATGTGAACACAAGAAAACTACTCCATGTCAGCCCCTGAGGTCTGCCCCACAGTCCAGTTCATCCCAAAGGTTGAGATCAGGACTATTTTCAGGACTATTGTGTAGATATGATAGCATGCTGGAGCATTAAGAGTACTCTCCACTGGAACAACAGTAAGGGGTCTGGCCTAAACCAGAACAGCAGCCTCAGAGAGTAAAGAGACTCAAAGGTGTCTAACCACTGTGACACAACCAGAGGTCAGGGAGAGAAAACAGAACTGACCCTAGAAGGTCAGCAAAGTATACCAAGACATTCATATATAAACAGCAGACTAACACAACAGAGATATTATCCAATACAGCTTGATCAATAATATCCAGAAATGCTGTACTTACGTCACCCCCCAATGATGGCTGAAGGTCACATTCGGCAGTGGGGCTCAGGTCCTGCCTCATCACCCAGATAGGCTCCTTGGGCTCATCAGGTGTGTAAGGGGATCTCACCGTTCTGGTCTTAACCTCCTCTATGGCCTCCTTGATGTCCTTGATGGCCAGACTTATGGCATCCCTCTTCTCCTGACTGTTCCTCACTGCTACAGGCTCCTCTGAAGGACTCACTGCCTGTTTTCGGGCTGGCTTCCCTCGGTTGGCAGCTTTGTGGTTTTTATCGGAGTTGGCCTGGGACTCTGGTTGGGGTTTTTCTTCTTCCTGTGTTAGCTCATTTTCTTCATCAATGGTGTCTTCTGCACAATGATGAAGACTCTGAGAGCTCAGGCTTTCTTTGACCTCAGCCACAATGCTGTCAATGTCTTCCTCCTGCTCACAGCTGTCTGCACGGGGGTACGGGGCAAACTCCGCCTCCTTCTCTGGGCTGTCTGACTCGCCATCTGAGCGCTCATCGTAATGGCGCAGGCGGGAGCCCACCGCCTCCTGCTGATGGTAGTTGCCACCTCCGGCCCTGCTCTCCAGCAGCCGAAAGCCAGCCCTCCTCTGTTGGAGAGACTCTGGCTCGCCAGCCCCCTCCGCAGCAGATGAAACTGACGTTGGAGCATCACAGATCTCCTCGTAAACATGCTCAGACAGTGAGTAAATGTCATATGGCTCAGAATAGGCTTCATCCGCAAGTCCAGTATCTAAACTCTCCAAGCTCTGACCGACCAAGACGTCAGCCCTCCCCCCGGAGTGGCTGAGGGGCTGGGTGTAGACGTAGTTGGAGTAGCCAGCGTTCAGTATCCCCTCTGCTTCATCCTCTCTCTGAGGGTTCTGGATATCAGGCAGGGGTGGGGTCTGAGGAGGATAGTTGGATAGATGTGGATGGAGATGTTGCTGTTCAGCCTCGGCACTCTCAGAGTACCCCTCCGCTTCTGGCCGTAGCTGAACTCCGTAGTTCCCCGCCTCGTCCTCTGCCTCTGGCTGCCCCTCAGGCTCCAGAGACATCATGACCAGGCCATCGTCCCCCTCGGCTCGGTCAGTGTGGGTGTGGAAGCCGCTCTCGGTGCTAGCAGAGCGGGCCAGCACTGAGTCGTCCCTCTCTCGTTCATCCTCCTGGGTCATCTCTGCGTGGTGTTGCTTTTCCTGTTGTTGTGCTAAGTGCTGTGCTCTCTCTGCCTCCCTCTGCTGCCTCTGTCTGTGCCTCTGCTGCTGGGCTCGGATCCGGGCCTCGCTGTCCCCCTGTCTGCGATAACGTGTCACTGCGGGTCGAGGAATGGGTTGGGGCTGTTGGGGTTGTGGGGACTGAGCTCCATACTGCAGCTCCATATCTTGCTCCTCCTGTGGCCTACGCTGTTGTGTCGCCCTGGCTCTGCCGCCAGCGCTTCCTCCAGCCGGGGCTTCACAGCGTCTGTACGGGTTTTCCTGGTTGCTGTGGTTACGGGACCGGCTGTTGTGGTTGTTGTGGCGATGGTGAGGAGGGGCGTCGGTTTCCTCCATCACTTCCTGGCCGAGCTCCATCTCCTGGGGGTTCATGGCTGTCTGGTTCTGGTTGATTCAGTGGTGTCGGAGAAAGGCTTTAGGAGTCCATCATCAGCAGGCACCTCTCTGAGGTCGGGGCGAGGGCTTTGAGGAGGAGACTGAAAGAAATGGACAGAGAGGGAGAACATGAGAGGAGTGCTTTAATTTGTGCAAGCTTGTATAACAGGTGGGGCTGGTAGTATGGTGACGTCGTGACTTCTCACAGGGAAAACTGGCGTGCTCACCATTCACACTCTCAATAACATGGAAGTACAACTCAGTCACAACAGCAGTCCAAGTTAGGAATCAGACAATAACACAGTTTCTTCAGTTGATTGTACCGTTGACTTTTGACTAATAGCTGTCTGCAGACTCATGTCTTTTTTGAGCTTTTGTAGAGTTTGTGACAGAGCAGGATTAAAGTGGGCAGATAGTACACAACATATGGGCTGAGATTTCATTTACTTTTATTTTCCTGGTCTTGAAACTGTGAAGTGATTTCTCTAGATTTCTCTTGACATGACTGCTATAACTTTAATAAAGATTCTATCCACCTGCAAAAATTAGATTGGACTGAACCATATACTGTATAAAGCACTGAACAGTGATACTCAAAAATATCCCAGTGGTGATCCAGGTACTGGCTAGAATAACTAACTAAAAATAAGGAGGCTCAGGTCCTTTGACGTCTGCAGTGAAATGCTGCACATGTTTTATCAGTCAGTGGTGGCCAGTGAACTTTTTAATGCTGCAGTCTGATGGGGCAGCAGCATGTCCGACATGAACACAAAGAGACTGGATAAGGTGGTCAAAAAGGCTGGGTCTGTGCTTGGCAGGAGTCTAGACTCACTCAGGACTGTTGTGGAGAGACGCATGCAATTTAAGATGGAGTCCATCATGGACGATACCAACCACCCTCTCCACAACATTCTGGCAGGACAGAGAAACAGCTGCAACTGCAGCAAACGTCTCATTTCACTGCACTGAGCCCTGAGCTTCAACTATAGTCATAATGATATGAGCCGGGAAAGATTAACAAACACTGAAGCAGGTAAATACAGGATTCTATATTGTCAGTAGATGTGATTTTTAGCTATTTTTTCCTCTATATTGCACATTTGATATGTTTAATGTCAGTTCAGAATAATAATCCTGATTCTTCTTCAGTCAGGAAGGAGAAAGGTGAAGATGTGCAGACAGAGCAGCAAGATGGAGGAGAGAGACTTTCAACACAGGAAAGACAGACAGAACAAAATCATGAGACAGGACAGGCCTTGAATTTAAGAGAGATTTGCTGCTGCAACTGTCATGAATAGGTAGGTTTTAGTCTGGGCCATATTTTTGTGGTTAGTGTAGTACACAGCTGAATCGCACACTGAGATGGTGTTGGTGTGTTGTTGGCTGCTTGGCACGCCACTGCCTTATCTTTATGATTTTGGCTTGAAGAAGCTGCATTGTACAAGCACACAGACTGTACAAGCAGCCCAGAACAGTCAACTGTGGAGTAGAGGATGATGTCACAGAAAGAAATGAAAACAAGAGCCGTCTTCTTCTCAGCAGAGGAGCAAACCTGCTGATTAGGGAAACCACCTGACCTGTATAATACGTGAATAATGTGATGTGAAGTAAAACTAACCAGCTACAGGTGAACTGGAGAGGTTTATCAATGAGCAGTAACTGACGAGCTCAGTGTGTTGTGAGAAAACACTGCTCACTTTCATCAGGTAAAGTCAGTAGAACAGCGCTGCTATAGATCACTATATCATCAGTTTCCTCATAACTGCAGTGGCACGGTTTAGAGTCCAACCTGTGGCCCTTCTTTCATGTCATCCTCTCTATGGTCTATGTTAGCCTATATTATACAATAACCAATGGTTAAGGTGCCAGCATTTGTTTTCCTTCTCTGATTTTGTGTGTAGGTTTGTGTGTTCCCCACTCATCATACTGTCAGTGGATGGATTTAGAGTTTCTTACAGGAAGAGAGGAAACTCTGTCAAACACCGTAAGGTCTCAGTGAGAAGTGCGATTATTCATTTATGGAGAAATCAGTGTGAATAGACAATCACTAACTATGTAGTCTCATTAGTGGGTGACAGTGCTAATTTAGGTGCATGTTCTGTTCTGTTCTTCTTTTCAGCAACATGTAGAACCCATGCTCCGTACATGAGAACTGTTTATCCCTCCTTTACCAACTTCTACTAGCTGGCTGCAGTATGGCACCGGGGCACTGCTGTACCTACCCCTCTAAAGCTTAGTGTTAGCTTCCTGTGCTAACAGTTGTGTTAAATTGAAATTCAAAATTACATTATGGAGGCTGGTGTGGCCTATGCCTAAACTAAATTAGACTGGAACCATAACTGGACCGAATTATTGTGATAACAATAGAAAATACAGCATGCTGAAATTAGCATTAAGCTAATTAAAGCCACACCTTTTTACACAACACAGGTCTATTAGAGTTTTTGTTATCGATCTATCTGGCTTTGCTCAGAAATACAACTGTGTGGACAGAATAGTTACTGTATATTTATTCACAAATCAGGGGCCAATAAAGGCAGGAAAGGCTTTTCCTTTGAAGCAAACTACTATAGGGATAACAGTACTCACTTCTAACAAAATAGTCTTTATCATCAATTAATTAACGATTAATGACACATGGTTATTTTTTTAACAAATACATTTTTTTATTCTGCATCTTAAATATTCCCAATAATAGATGACATTCACTTAAATGGGAGAGTGGAATTTTGGAATTTGGAATTTTAATTTATTTGTCTCCATACAGGTCAGCTGCCAATCACTAGGCAAACATAAATAGACAACCATTCACATTAACAGGAAATTTAAAGTTGTCACTTAACATAATCTGTATGTTTTTGTTCTGTGGGAAAAACCAGAGCACCTGGAGTAAACCCATGCAGTTATGGGGAGAACATTGTGTATGGTGACAGTGCTAACCACTGCACTGCTGTGCTGCCCATGATAATGCACTGTTCTCGGACCTTTGCACACCTCTGTATCTTCAATCAAGTGTGGTGTGTCTTTATTCAATAACATCTACTCTACAACAACTTATTTTCTTGAACTTTCGTGAGAAGAATTGGCATATCCTCCTGATAAACTTATTTCGGGTTTTGACTTCTACAAATCCTGTGGTTCCTTCATAGGTGGCAGTTTTGTCCCCATTAGAACCATGACTAACAGAGGCAGGTGAAGTTGCCTCTGTCAGGCCAGGTTTCTTATCAGTCTCAGCAGCAGTGTTGTTATCTATGTCAGCTTTCCCTGGTGGTCCGTTATTATTGTCAGCAGCAGTTCTGTCAGCTGTAGCTTGGGCTCTGGAATTTGGACAAGTGTTGTTGGCTTCATCCATATGTGATGACATATGAGGGTTGGGGTTAGCATCACTAGGTAAGTGTTTCATGGAAATGAAACGGTGCCCCAGTGCTTCACTGGGGGTGATTCTTTTTTCAGGATCTACATGCAGCATCCGTTTGAGGAGGCCTAAAAAGTCCTGTGTGTTGTACTCACTGGTATCCTGCACCTCAAAGTGAACATTTGCCATGTCATCAACACTGTTAAATGTGTAAGAAGAGCCCCTACGCACATTGGTCATGGAGCCTTGATTCTTGCAACACGGAAAAACGCACTCTGTTTTCAGCTGCCATGAAGGACTGGGGGAGTCTTGGTCTTTGCTGAAAAGGTCTCTGGTATAAATTCCAGAATTCAGCATACGATCATTAGGTTGACCCTGCATCTGCATGATGACTCTCATTACCTCAAGTCTGCAGTGTAATGGATACGGGTCCTGGCCGAGGTACATGAAGGCCAAAACGCAGCCAAGACCCCACATGTCTACAGCCTCGTTCAGTGGAAGGCCCAACATGACTTCAGGGGCCCTGTAGCCAATGGTCTGGATGACAGTGCCAGCTTGCATTTTGGAGATTGGAATAGCCAAACCAAAATCAATCAGTTTCACCTTGAATGGCTGCAGCTGATGATTGACTAACATTATATTGTCTGGCTTGATGTCTCCATGTGCCAGACCTATGCTCTTGAGGGCATCCAGAGCCACCAGCATCTGTTGTGCGATCACTCGAATCTCAGACAGATACAGTGGCTTGGAAGATATCTTCTCTATTAAATCTTCAACACTTATGTCCAGCATTTCAAATGCTATACAAACATGTCCTTTGTGCTCAAAATGCTCAGTAAACTTGATCAAATTGTTCTTGTCTTGGTCAAGCTTCCTGAGTTTTTCAAGCATGGTCACCTCTCTTTTACCAACCCAGGTCTCATCTTTCCTCACAATCTTCACAGCCATCTTCTCCTTTGTGTCTAATTTTATGCACTGGACCACTTGCCCAAACGCCCCCATCCCCAAGAACTTCCTTATGAGGTACCCACTTTGTTTGCCAGAAAGAACATCATATTTTTCTATCTGGAGGTATCCATTCTCAGAATCATGACTAACGGGTGAAGCAGGTGAAGTTGTCTCAGTCATGCCAGTCGGTTTCTTATCAGTCTCAGCAGCAGTGTTGTCATCTATGTCAGCTTTGCCTGGTGGTCTGTCATTATTGTCAGCAGCAGTTCTGTCAGATGTAGCTGGGGCTCTGGAATTTGAACAAGTGTTGTTGGCTTCATCTAAGCCAGCTGTGTGTGGTGATTCATCATTAGTGCAAGCAACAGTTTCTTCATCAGCTGTAAGTGGCTCATCTAAGCTAGTGATGGATGCTCCATTCCAACTTAAAACTTCGCTGGATGTGACAAAGCGCTTGAATTCAACTGATGATTCCTCCAGTTGGCACTCTTTTATCTTCAAATAAGATGATGACACATAAGGGTTGGGGTTTGCATCACTAGGTAAGTGTTTCATGGTAATGAAACGGTGCCCCAGTGCTTCGCTGGGGGTGATTCTTTTTTCAGGATCTACATGCAGCATCCGTTTGAGGAGGCTTAAAAAGGCCTTTATGTCTTCATACTCAGTGGAAGTGTTCATCTCGGGGTGAGTCTTAGCCATGTCATCAAAACTGGTAAACATGTCAAAAGCACCCCCACGCCGATTGGTCATGGAGCCTTGATTCTTGCAACAGGGGAAAATGCACTCTGTTTTCAGCATCCATGAAGGACTGGGGGAGTCTTGGTCTTTGGTGAAATAGTCTCTGGTATGAATTCCAGAATTCAGCATATGATCATTAGGCTGACCCTGGATCTGCATTATGACTCTCAACACTTCAAGTTTGCAGTGTAATGGATAGGGGTCCTGGCCGAGGTACATGAAGGCCAAAACGCAGCCAAGACCCCACATGTCTACAGCCTCGTTCAGTGGAAGGCCCAACATGACTTCAGGGGCCCTGTAGCCAGGGATCTGTATCATGGTGCCAGTGCGTACTTTGGAAATTGGAACAGCCATGCCAAAATCAATCAGTTTCACCTTGAATGGCTGCAGCTGATGATCGACCAACATTATGTTGTCTGGCTTGATGTCTGCATGTACCAGACCTAGGCTCTTGAGGGCGTCCAGAGCCACCAGCATCTGTTGTGCGATCACTCGAATCTCAGACAGATGCAGCGGCTTGAAAGTCATCCTCTGTATTAAATCTTCGATACTTATATCCAAAATTTCAAACACCAAACAATCATGTCCTTTGTGCTCAAATTGCTCAGTAAACTTAATCAAGTTGTTCTTGTCTCGGTCAAGCCTCTTGAGTCTATTAAGAATGAACACCTCTCTTTTAGCAGCCCAGGACTCATCTTTCCTCATAATTTTGATGGCCACAATTTCCTTGGTGTCTAAGTTTATGCACTGGACCACTTGCCCAAATGACCCCCTCCCTAGGACCCTCTGTATGAGATAATTACTTAGAATACCAGACAGAACATCATATTTTTCTATCTGGAGTTGTTGGTTTTTAAGACAAACAGAGACAGGGAAAGTTGCCTTATTGATGCCAGGTGGTTTCTTATTGGTCTCATCAGCTGTTTCTGCAACAGCTGTAAATGGGATGGGTTTGGCATCCATCTGGAAATGTCTGTTCTCTCTGTTAGCAGGTATTAGCACGTGCTAAAAGGTATGATATAAACTAAATGGACTGCAATTTCTTCTCTTCTCTCCAACTCTCATGTGGTACTGACCAATTAAAAAATGTGCCAGTGTGTGCAGAGCATTTTAAAACAAAAAAAGCCTTGGTGGGGTAATAGATATGATTTACAAACTCAATGAGCAACATTCTCTGAGGCCCCTCAGGACATCATCATTAATCATAGCACTTGTGATGACAAATTGTGATGTCATAGAATCCTTTAAGGTTGTAACATAGAAACCTTTGAAGTAGTGACATCATAGAATCCTCTGAAGTGATGTCACGGACTGCACAATGTCAACAGTCACACTGTGGCTATGTTCACAATGTACACACACAGGTCCACACACTAAGCGATGGTTTACACAAGTTCACCTGGAACTCTCAAGCCTCAGGTAAGTCTGCTTCTCTCTGCCGCTGGTTTTTCACATAGGACTAGACTGGGTTAAAGTTAGCATTTAAGAAGTCAGCTAGTTAACCTGTACTTCAAAACCTGCCCATCCACTCCTGCACTGAAAACCAATGAAAAAAAAAAAGAAAAAAAAATGTGGAGACTGACATTGAAAATCATAATAAGCCTACAATTTTTTTTTTATTTAACAAGATAAAATTATAGTTTTTTTCAATGCCAGTGTTTTACCTTCCAGTTGAACCTTTTCCAGTACCAGTATTTTTTCATTGCCAATAAAACTTTTTCTTTTTCTAGTACATGTTTTTCAATGCAATTTCATTTTTCTGTGAAAGTATTAAAACACATTCTCTGTTGTACAATTCTTATAATTAGTATATTTTTTTTATAGAATACAATAAATTTACCCAAAGATTCCAATATATAAGAATTACAAATCAAAATGATTATTTTCTATAGATTTTCTGACTACTAAAATCATGCTTTCTGTGCTAAATGCAATGTTCCTTATCGTATTTACAGTGTAGCTTAATCCTACACGAGTGTTTATTGTTGCTATGGCAACAGAAGACAATTACAGTCTTTACTTTCTTGGTTAATGTGCTGTCACAGTTTCGATTATACAGATTAGAAAAAGAACTGTTTAATTCACTGAGGAACTATGCTAGGGTTTTAGTGTCGCTGGCTTCCAAAACATGCTGTTACCTAACGTTATAGTTCCCTCAAACAATATAACAAAGCACAATACAATAGAGTAAACAAATCAACTATGAAGAGGACACTAACTATAAATTTGAAGGTGCATAGGTGACATTTACCCTCAAGGAATAAATGAAACAAACAACAACTTAGCTTTACTCGGGGTGTAACTGCCAACTGAAGAACACAGAGTAACCCCATAGATACTGGGCTATGCTAACTTTGGTTTGAACTCTTTAAGGAGCCAGTATACTCCATCAGTAATGCTTGTCAGAAGGTTAAATCCTCAGATCTTTTTTTCCATTATTTACACATATTTACAGTCACTCTATTTCTTTCACTCTGCATGTGACACTAAGCATGTCCTCCAGACCAGAGAATGAGTGCGCCACTGTCCCCATTTTTAAACAAGGCCATGATGGTCTGCTCCTTCTAGTGTGTGTGTTTGGATCAGGTATAAAAACTTTTGATTTCCCAGCAGGTCATATAACCTCGTTCAGATAGAGTACACTCTTAAAGGTCAGTAACATTAAATTCACTAATCGAATTGAATTAATTTTACACTGAAATGTCACTGTTTTAAATACTGGTTTTATCAGACCATAGGTCAATCACAACCACATATATTAAAGGATAATTAAGTTTTATATATTTTTATATATTTAAGTTTGTCTGTACAAAAGTATTTCTCGCTGCACAGGGAAACTGTGTGCACAGCTACAGTGTGATGGATGTTGACAACACACAGATTGGTATCACTCTAAAGTCTGACAACCTTGTTCCCACATCTCAGCTATTACAGTTTTTTGTGATTGCTTACACACTAAAAGTGAATGCTTAGACTAAAGCGTTAAAACCTTAACTTTTGAAATCATGCCTTAAACAAAGGAACCAAATGTACAAACACATTTTCTGCTTTAAACTTTGTTTTTAATTCAACTCACTTGTAAAAAACACTACACGCTTGTTCTTACGTTAGACACTTCATTCAAGACTTAAATCTTGTAATCATTGGGAAAACACTTCTTTTTCAAACTGCAAAAGACACCTGGATATGGCACCACACACACACACACACCTAAAAACTTTAGCAGAAATTGAACACCACTCAGTCTGAGCCTTAGTGCTGCATGTAGAGCTTGGGTGAGCTTCTGTGAGAACTTTGAAAACATGGAAACATAAACTGTAAAAACCTGTAAATTCTGCTGTTCTGTAAAAACCTGTCCTGGCAAAATGAGTTGTTTTTTCTATTTCTATTTCTGTTTTGTGTGAAGCCTGGATGACAAAATTAAAAAAAAAGATGTACAAAGTTGTAAAGACAGCAGTGTTTTGTGTTGTTGCGGCTTTGAAGGAGAAATTCAGATGGTGCGTGTGTGTGTATGGTTTCGTCCCAGAAATGCCATTTTGAAAAAGGATTGTCAGGTTTTGATTGCAGAGTATCATTTTGACATAGAAGTGAGATCTTAATCTCCAAGTCTTCTGTCTTATTTGGCTTGTGCGTGGAGTTTTGACACAATGAGCCAAATTGTGCAAAAAGTGTGTAAGAAATCACTAAAAACTTAAATCTGCTGAGTCCAGTGTTAGCAGACAAAACTAAGAGAATAAAATACAATACAATCATCCTTTAACTGAAATTCTCTAATATTAAAAAGTTGGTCTGATCTTTATAACCTGTAGTTGGTTAGTAACTTGACATCGACAGTGACTCATGGTAAGTTGACTGACTTGTTTACAGCTATATGAGCTGCAGAGTGTAGCCACCGGTCAGGGGTTAATCACCACGATAACTGGCTCAAGATTTAGTTTATCCTGAAAATATAAGAAGCAACATGTAAATCTATAGAAGTAAACTATCCTGAGGTCACACACACGCAGAACTGCCACACGTGTGACATCTGTGGTGATGTCATCACAGTCACATGATTGCTCATCAAGCATTCTACACTGGGTAAGTCACATGCATGTGTAACTGCTGTCAGAGGAAACATCATCACATCCACTGAAGAACAGCTCGCTGAAGTCGTGGTTCATTTCAAACTCTGGAGTTGATTCAGTTTTCAGCTCAATAACTGAATTACTGTGCATTATTCTTCACAGAGACGGAGGAAGAAAGGCAGAAAACACTGATGTTGGTGGAAGATGACAGACAGTAAACACACAGACGGACAAGAGGTAACGGAGCGGTAACAGAAATGAGGACGAGACACTGCCCAGTCAAGACGTCCGAGGAGTAATATGATATAATAACGTTAGCGCCTAACGTCTATTGGTGGGTAAACCCTCTGTTAGCCTGCTGGCAGACAAGGCAGACAGCCAATTTACATGTATCCCAAATTTGACTCCTCATATTTAGGTTAGGATCATAGACTGTATATAAAAAGGCTAGGATACACAGCACTGACAGAGCCAACCAGCCTTCAAAATAAAAGCAGACCAACAGTCTAAAGCCCCAGCAGCAGCCTCTTGAGGCCACGACGTTCATTACACTCCACACTGTGTGCTTGCTGCAGCAGTTTCAGGACCATTTGTAGGACCTTAGTTTTTCACAACACTGCCACCTAAGGAAGTGGACAACAGGACGACATTTCAGTAAGAACATGGACAGCAATCAAAGAGTGAGTGTGACAGCTCTTACAAATATATTAAGAGTCGTGAACAAATAACTTTATTATTTTTACCCATCTACCATATCAATAATAATAAAATGATATATCATTCTTAATAATACACAACTGTGGTTCTGTACTGCAGCAACATTAAACTTCTGAATTATAGTTCCAGGGAAAGTCGTATTAAATTAGTATTAATGTTGTGAGTAATAAGTAGGCTAATGAATATTGAAAGGTCAGGAAAATTTGAAAGTCAGTAACATCTCTCTCTCTCTCTCTCTCTCTCTCTCAGGAGTCATTGAGGTTCTTTCATGTGTTTATTGTTTATTTATTATTGTATAGGTGTATATATATATATATATATATATACAATAATAAATAAGCGTGTGTGTGTGTATATATATATATATATATATATATATATATATATATATATATATATACACATATACATACATGCATATATAGATTATAACAGTTAATGATCTTGAATCCGACCCATGAGTTGCCCTTGTGTCTTGCCTCTCTCCAAACTTTCGAATATCTGGTCCAGATCTAGTGACGCTAAAGGCCATATCATGTGATTCCATCTTTATTTTATCTCATAATTATCTAATTATGATGCAACACCATGATGCAACCACAAGACAGAAAGTAAAAACTAGGGTCCTAGAAATGCAGTCTTGAAACTGCAGCCTTTGGTACTGCAGGAACATACTACTGATTGATTGAGCTAAACCCACAACAAGCCTTAATGTGTTTATTCCACTGGTTCAAATACTAAAATAGTGGATGTTGTGTTGAGGTGGAGAGAAAATGATACAGGATGATAATTGACTGATTGACTGAGTCTGACCGAGAGAGGATTTGGTGCAAACAAGAAGTGTCCACTAGATGAACTGACACTAAAACAGGCTGATCTCACAGGAACAGGGAGAAACCTGCAGGCAGCACATCAACACGCAGGAACATGACCGGAAACAAGAGCAGATGATCGCACAAGAAGCGGGCGTAAATACTGACAGGATAATGAGAAAACGGAGGGATCGGGTGTGTAGGCGGGCAGAAACACTGAGGTGAGTACAAAAGGGCAAGAGGTGAGAAAGTGGAACAGGGACATCTTGTGGGTCTAAGGAGAACGACCGGTGTGACAGGAGGAAACAGGGACCGAGGAGAATGTAGGGGCAGATCCTCACTTTGATATCATCCCTGATCATTTACAGGTAAAAAGTTCAATTCCAGATGGTGAAGAGAAGCATTTCTACTGAATCAATAAAGTGTGTTCATGGTTGTTTTTGTTAATACACATCCAATCATTTTAAATGACGAATGATCAATCACAACACTAATCCAATCTAACCCGAAAATTTCTGGTTTAAAACTCCAATCGTGTTTGATGTAGGATAAGATCAATATGATCAGCTGATCGGTCTGATGTTTCCTCACTCAGAGCAGAGATAAGGGAAGTGGACGAATTAGGAACTGGACTGTAGTAGGGCTGGACCATTAATCTAATTTTATTTTCAATTACAAGTTTGGCGTCCAATGATTATGAAAACAACATATTCGCAACAAATTTCATCCCCTTCAAAAAGCATCTTCCTGGTTACGTTTTGGCATAGGTCAGCAATGTTCGTAAGATTGCGTCATCTTCAGCAGTTTGCCGGCTCAGAATTGCACCAGTCTTTAATTTCCTTGAACTGAATTACTGAGCAGAATATATTAAACATAGACCACAAGTTTTCAGTATGTTTATGATTTATTTTGGTCAAATTTATTTTTATTCATTTTTATATTATATATTTTATTGTATATATTTAGATATTATATATTATTTATTTATCTCATTATTTTAGTTTTTCCGTTAAATTGTATTTAAAGTTCAAGAAAGTCCAGTGTTTAATAGACGTTTTTTTTTTTAAAGTTCAATATAGGCGTGGTGTTTCCAAAGTCGATGAGTAATCATGTTAAATAATCATGATCTCAATATTGATAAAAAACATCGTGATAATGATTTTTGCCATGATCGAGCAGCTCTAGACTGTAGCTATGGAAGTAGAAACTCCACCTTTACCTGTCGACCTCTACAGAGACTCTCCTTCCTCCTGAGAGCTGAAACATGTCTCACACACTCAGAGATGAACCCGTTCGTGTTAAACCACCAGAACTCACCTTCTGTTAGCAGCTGTAAGGTGTTCGTCTGTGTCGGTTTGATGTCCAGCTGAAGTTTCAGGTTCTCTGATGTTTCTCATGCCTCTGGAACAGAGAGAAGAGAACATAAAGTTTAGACAGTGATGTATTAAATCTAATCCTGTGGTCCATATGAATCCTCAGTGACTCACTGACCAATCAGAGCTCAGCATCACAGTCTAAGAGAAGAGCGACCTATAAAGACAGAGGAGGAGAAGGAGGAGGAGGAGGAGGAAGAGGGTTCATCACTCTCCAGTTGTCTTCTCTCCAGTGATGCAGAATAACAGGGAAATATGGTCAACACACACACACACACACACACACACACGCACACGCACACACACGCACACACACACAGTAAGTGAGCGCTGTAACCCAGATTTCCTCTGCATGGATTAGAGACAGAGTTGTTTTCTGAATCTTTCCCTTCAACACGTCAGAGTCACAAATATCAACAACTTCATCGTTTTTTCTTGATGGTCATCACTCTGACGTCAGCTGTTTACTCCAGACAATTATTTATTTCTTGTCTGAAGCTAAATTATAATTATAATACGACAAGAAATTATGTTGATGTAAATGTAAATTAAATAAAAAATTAAATAAAACACATATTATATCATAAATTGTCTCAGATTTTTTACAGGTTGCAATCATAACATTGAAATAATAATAATAGTAATAACTTTATTTATATAGCACCTTTTAAAAACATAGTTTACAAAGTGCTTTGACAATCAAGAGCAATGACAGTCAAAAGTAGGACACAAATAAGGCAGAGTTACAGAGGGAGGACAAACAATATGCTTCAATATAAACAAGGACAATTAGAGGGCGTAGATGCTGTATCGATAAAAACACACACACACACGCGTGCACTCATGCACACAAACAAATAAAAGGGCGATATGGAGACGATAAAAAGACAACATCACATAAAAGCAAGTCTACAAAATGAGTTTTAAGAAGTGATTTAAAAGAAGTTACTGATTCCGTCTTATCTGCTCGGGCAGGTCGTTCCAAAGTCGAGGGGCCCTGATGGCGAAAGCGTGGATAACATTGGGCTTTAAGCCTCGACTTGGAACGGCCAGAAAAGCCCAACATTTGTCCTGTAATTTTTCTGTAATATAATTCTGCAATATCACAACCTGCCCCTAGAAACTGCATCCTGTCCTTTACACTCATAACATTGTGCAGCTCCAGTGTTCACACCTGTAGTTCCCTCCTCCCACCTCTGTCTCATCAGCACCACTGTGCTGATTCAGCTCTGAGGCTGCAGAGGAATGTTACATGTTACAAACATTTAATATTTTCATTATTTGCATCAGCTGGCTGTTGTTGTGATGTTGTGACGATGACAGGGCTCCATCATGTGGTGACGCGTTTGGCAGCGGACACACACACAGAATGTTACTGTGCTTTTGCTCATCATTATGCTTCCTCTCCCTTCTCTGTCTCATCCTCAGCCCTCTGATGGCAGCGGGACTGCTGGTTGTCATGGAAACCGGCAGGTAATTGCTCTCCGTGGAAGGGCAAATGAGGAGGTGACCTCTCCAGGGGGGCAGCGGTGTTCTCCCACCACCATGACTGTCACTTCCTGCCCCTCACCAGCCTCCATGGAAGAGTCTGAAAGAATCTGTTTATGTTGCTGTTCTCTGTCACTGCTACTGTGAAGCGCCTGACAAGTCTTTGAGGTCATAGAGAAGAATTGCCCTGGGAGTTGCACACTTTTTGCACACAATTGTTTTTATTCTCCCACAAACACAACAGTTACACCTTCTTAAATTCTTCATCGCAGGTGCACAAATACTGTGTAGTCACTGACATAATATGCACATCTGCAAATCAGTATGTGAATTCATGCAATGAGAGTTGCACATCTGAAGAATATTTTCTCACAAATCAATTTTCTCTAGCATATTTTTTCAGCACCAAAAACTCTATCTCTGTAAAATGAGGAGCAAAAGTGATTTGTGTATCTGTGGAGCCGGGGGCCTGTTCTGTTCACAGATTGGAAAACTTTTGGCGAACTAGAGGAGTTCGTTTAGTCGCCTGACAGAGGAAACAAGACTAAGTCAAAACCGAGTATCTGTCTGGACCGCTTATGGTCAAATCATGGTTTTATTACTATTCTGTCCATGACTTCACATCATTTGATACAGGTGTATGAATGTGTTTCGCACCACATTCACTGCACCCGAAATACCTTCATAGGAATATTGCTTTGTAGTAGGAAAGTCATTTCTCTAATCTAATGAAACCAGCCAGTGAGGAAAAAAACACTCGCTAACCTGCACTGTAACTGATGCTACTTCGTTTTAAAGCTGTTTCTCTCTGTCAGTTCTTTTGTTAATATTAAGGTAAAAGTCTGAAGGTGTTCACGGCTTTAAAGACAATGATAGAAGAAGTTGTTTCCATGTTTAGTGTATGTCCTCTATAGTTACACCAGAGACTCACTTAGACTTACTGTAACAGTAGGACTGCAGGAGGACCGCAGTCACTAAGGCCCTGTTCACACGTGCTATTAACATCCGTCTCAGGTGATCCGATCGCAAGTGAACAGCTCTAAGTTCAGGTGTGAACGCAGCCGAGAGATCCGATCATTCAGGCTACATTCAAACTATTACGGTTTCGCCTCCTGTCCACACAACTCAAACACAGAGACATTTAGAAGACGGAGAAAAAACGGAGACCTTTGGAAACAATGACGTAGACACCCACAGTCGCTTCTTGATGTGGTGTTATCAGCCTCCACAACCAGTGGTGAATACAGCCCCTCCTTACTTTACCTTACCTTCGCTCTCTTTCTCTTTCTCACTGTCACACACACATTGACAACAAGGACAATTAGAGGGCGTAGATGCTGTATCGATAAAAACACACACACACACACACACACACGCGCGCGCACTCATGCACACAAACAAATAAAAGGGCGATATGGAGACGATAAAAAGACAACATCACATAAAAGCAAGTCTACAAAATGAGTTTTAAGAAGTGATTTAAAAGAAGTTACTGATTCCGTCTTATCTGCTCGGGCAGGTCGTTCCAAAGTCGAGGGGTCCTGATGGCGAAAGCGTGGATAACATTGGGCTTTAAGCCTCGACTTGGAACGGCCAGAAAAGCCCAACATTTGTCCTGTAATTTTTCTGTAATATAATTCTGCAATATCACAACCTGCCCCTAGAAACTGCATCCTGTCCTTTACACTCATAACATTGTGCAGCTCCAGTGTTCACACCTGTAGTTCCCTCCTCCCACCTCTGTCTCATCAGCACCACTGTGCTGATTCAGCTCTGAGGCTGCAGAGGAATGTTACATGTTACAAACATTTAATATTTTCATTATTTGCATCAGCTGGCTGTTGTTGTGATGTTGTGACGATGACAGGGCTCCATCATGTGGTGACGCGTTTGGCAGCGGACACACACACAGAATGTTACTGTGCTTTTGCTCATCATTATGCTTCCTCTCCCTTCTCTGTCTCATCCTCAGCCCTCTGATGGCAGCGGGACTGCTGGTTGTCATGGAAACCGGCAGGTAATTGCTCTCCGTGGAAGGGCAAATGAGGAGGTGACCTCTCCAGGGGGGCAGCGGTGTTCTCCCACCACCATGACTGTCACTTCCTGCCCCTCACCAGCCTCCATGGAAGAGTCTGAAAGAATCTGTTTATGTTGCTGTTCTCTGTCACTGCTACTGTGAAGCGCCTGACAAGTCTTTGAGGTCACAGAGAAGAATTGCCCTGGGAGTTGCACATTTTTTGCACACAATTGTTTTTATTCTCCAGCAAACACAACAGTTACACCTTCTTAAATTCTTCATCGCATGTGCACAAATACTGTGTAGTCACTGACATAATATGCACATCTGCAAATCAGTATGTGAATTCATGCAATGAGAGTTGCACATCTGAAGAATATTTTCTCACAAATCAATTTTCTCTTGGATATTTTTGCAGCACCAAAAACTCTATCTCTGTAAAATGAGGAGCAAAAGTGATTTGTGGAGCCGGGGGCCTGTTCTGTTCACAGATTGGAAAACTTTTGGCGAACTAGAGGAGTTCGTTTAGTCGCCTGACAGAGGAAACAAGACTAAGTCAAAACCGAGTATCTGTCTGGACCGCTTATGGTCAAATCATGGTTTTATTACTATTCTGTCCATGACTTCACATCATTTGATACAGGTGTATGAATGTGTTTCGCACCACATTCACTGCACCCGAAATACCTTCATAGGAATATTGCTTTGTAGTAGGAAAGTCATTTCTCTAATCTAATGAAACAAGCCAGTGAGGAAAAAAACACTCGCTAACCTGCACTGTAACTGATGCTACTTCGTTTTAAAGCTGTTTCTCTCTGTCAGTTCTTTTGTTAATATTAAGGTAAAAGTCTGAAGGTGTTCACAGCTTTAAAGACACTGATAGAAGAAGTTGTTTCCATGTTTAGTGTATGTCCTCTATAGTTACACCAGAGACTCACTTAGACTTACTGTAACAGTAGGACTGCAGGAGGACCGCAGTCACTAAGGCCCTGTTCACACGTGCTATTAACATCCGTCTCAGGTGATCCGATCGCAAGTGAACAGCTCTAAGTTCAGGTGTGAACGCAGCCAAGAGATCCGATCATTCAGGCTACATTCAAACTATTACGGTTTCGCCTCCTGTCCACACAACTCAAACACAGAGACATTTAGAAGACGGAGAAAAAACGGAGACCTTTGGAAACAATGACGTAGACACCCACAGTCGCTTCTTGATGTGGTGTTATCAGCCTCCACAACCAGTGGTGAATACAGCCCCTCCTTACTTTACCTTACCTTCGCTCTCTTTCTCTTTCTCACTGTCACACACACATTGACAACAGACCTGTCTGTCGGATTGGCTAAAAACAACAACGCATACGTTATTATTCGCACATGAAGCAGGAAGTGAGATCTGATCACAAGTTGTCACTGAGACACATCTTAAGGCAGTTCCCAGCAGTCCAGAGGATCCTCACAACATAAAGGATGGTGAACGGACGGCAGCTTTTCTAGTCTTATCGAGCACTCTTTACACACTGACCCATTCACATGCACATTCTAGTGGTCGACAATCGGGCCAATTAATGGCCTTTTTTCATAATCGGCATTGGGCGATTGAAATGCTCACGAGGCCGATTAAACAAAAAATGTATGCAGACACCATAGACAGAGACTCTGTTCCCAGAGAGAGAGAGTATTCAGTGAGACTGGGAGCATTTATGAGAAGGAAAGGCTCAGTGGGGAAAATGCTGTTTCCTGCATTACAACTTACAGCTCATAAACTGGGACTGCTGACTAACTTTGTTTAAATGCTGCTACTCTGCACAGTACTGATATTGCTCATTTATTTTTTTATTTATATAAGTTTACATTTTTTTGTTCTCTCCCAAGTGCACTCAAACTTTATTTTCCATTCATAAGTTTTACAAGTTTACCTGTGGACATTTAAGTTAACATCTTTTAATTTAAAATAAGTGCACTGCAGACAGAGTTCAGATCTATTTGCAGACAATGCAAACAACATTTATGTTCAGCAATTTTGTGTCTTATTTGTTATTGTTATTAAATTCTTGTATTTTATCAGATTCAACAGGAAAAAAAAGATATCGGCTCTGTTTATCAGCCACAGGCCGCCCTGCTCTCTAAATATTGGCATCGGCACGGGCCTTTGAAAAACCCATATCGGTCGATCATTCGCACATTCACACGCTGATGCTACACTGAGCGAGATTCAGGGGCCAGTATCTTGCCCAAGGTTAGCGATTAGACTGATTAGTGGACGGGAGACCCAGAGGTTCATGTTCAACCATATAAAGGAGGAACTATAAGACACTAGAGCACTGCCTACTTACAGTAACGTTACTGTATTTGTCTGAGTCACAGTCAGCTGAATCACAATCACAGCTGGCCAAACAGTTTTCCATATTTATGATCATCATTGTAAAGCTGCACAGTCACGGAAATGTGTCTTTTGTCTGGATTTATGAGACACAGCCTGAGTTCACACACACACACACACACACACACACACACACACACACACACACACACACACAGAGACCTGCCCTAGATTCAGTTCTGCCTCTCCTCTCCTGTTTCAACTAATCAGTTGATAAATAAGAAGGAACAGAAACGTCTTTATGTCCGTAGCTAATCCTACAAACTGTAATCACTGACTATGAAATCATTAACAAAAAGAAATATTATATCACAAGTAAAAATCCAACATTGTCAAAATACAGGCCTGATCATCACATCACCCGCACTGATGTTTCTCTACAGTCAATCCAGAGTAGAAACCTGGTAAATGGGCCGCAGTTATACAGCACTCTAGTCTCATTGACCACGTAAAGCATTTCACACCACAACATTCACAGTCTGATACACCAGGGCAGACTCAGGGCTCAGTATCTCGCCACTTTGACACACCGACTGGAGGAGCCGGGAATCGAACCACGACCTTCCGATCAACGACCTGCGGGACATCGACTGCCTGCTGAGCTTGCAGTGTTTATGCTAAGAAAGAAAATGGATGTGTAACTTAGAGGTTTTCATCCTACAAGTGTCACATCACAAAAAAAACAACTCCGACAAAGCTATACACAGATTCACCTAAAAATCAAAGTGTGTTTCACTGACCTCGTCTAATCAGCTCGCATCAAAACACAGCAGAAAACCACTGTCTATCCTGGGAGTGTTTCAGCCTCGTCACGGCTGACACTCACTGTGCTGTTAGAGGTGCAGTCTTTGCCTCAGGCTGCTCAAGGAGGCAGAAATGTACATCACAGAGTGGCTGCAGCCTGGAACCATTTCCTCATGTTCTTTATTTAATCTGAGTGTGTTTGTACTGTGGAGGCCTCTCACCGCTCCTGTTCCACCAGGACCTCCGCTTATTTCACCCTCTGTGGTCCTAGCAGGCGGCCGACTGCAGGCTGCCTCTGTCCACCGAGATGAAGCTGAGGCTGGTGGACAGAGGTGGAGCTGTCAAACAAAGAACCCACAAACTGCAGCAAACTGCAGCACTGACCATCTCTGAGGGGGAATGACTGACTTTTTAAATCTACCCTCATTGTTTCTTAGTCAGGGAAGATGCTTCCTGTTGTTTTTAGAAATAATAAGACAGGATTGGACAGATGTAGTTAATGAAGTTAGTCGAGTTCGGCCGAGTTAAATTAATTGAATCTTGGTTTGTTTGTCTGTTAGGTTGGATGCCTATTTGTGTAAATATACATTTCTTGTCTTTTCTTTTTTTCTGTCTTGAAATTTATCTAACTTACTGAATTGAGTCCAAACATATTAATGCAACCAAGGTTAAAATAAATCTATTTTTCAGATTGTAAAATAGTTTGGGGAAATTCTATTGAATACATTTCGTTTTAAACAATAAAAAAGGAAAAGGATGTTGAGAAAGGAAGAATTCTTGGCTATGCTGCTCGTTTGCTGCTGATAAAGTCTATTCAGACAGCAGATCAGGGATCAGTTTCACAGAGATATGTCAGACTGGTCTGTAGTGTTGGTCGTCTTCATTTTGCTCACAGATTAATCTAATACAAGTACAACTGTTTCACAGAAATAAAGACTAACTCATTTTAAGACATTAGATACCTTACCCCCAGGCTAATTCAGTCCTAAGACCAAGGTTACCATGGTAACAATCAGTGACACCTGCACTGAGCAGTGGCTCATAATTTGTGGTCTGCTAACATTGTTACAGAGAGAGCAAAGAGAAGGGAATTAATTTTCTGGAGACTACAGCCATCTTTTTCCAAATCAGATTTTTCTCTTTATTGTTTCACTCCTCAAGTCAAGTCTTTGTAACTGTTGAATTCTTCCAGTAGACAAACATTTTCTGCTGGAGTAAACGGAGCTGAGGGGTTGAATCTGGTTCCTCATTCGGCCATTTTCTTTATTTTGAAAAATGTCTTATTCAATCCAGAATTGATTGTACCACAGTCTGGTTTAAGAAAGTCAAGAACTAAACTGCTTTGTTAAACAGATGAATTCAGACGTCTATCTGAAGTTTGACTCTTACACACAGTAAGAGTCTGTCTTTGTGAAACCAGCCCTGAACACCTTTAACATGCCAACACGGTAAATTCGTTTTTACCTTGCTGTGTGTTGCCTTGGATACACATTCCTGTCAATCTACAGCAGGGCTCAGCCACCATTGAATCACCCTGTTAAAGGAACTCAGGGGCTGGTAGACTTTGACTGTGATGTAGACCATAACAGTCGGACTTCGAATAGATTTAACTTCTAGAAATTACAGGAGAGAGAGAGAAACCCTGCCCAAGTATGGAAGCCCATAGGGCGCTATATTCAAATTATAATGTAAACTTGAAAATGAAAATGTAATTCCACATATGTTTGTGTTATTTGAGTTAAAATGAAAATGCAATAGATGTTTTGTATAGTGCATTTGAATACTGTCCACTGTAGAGCAGGTGAAGACGTGAATGAAATGTCAAATGTTGTTTTCATTTTTATTTTCAAATTGTAAGAAAATTGCATTTTCATTTTGACCTGAATATTATTTGCAAATGTGGAAAATTAAATGGTTTACATTGCATTTTAGTTTTCATTAAAATAACATTTGAATATTGTACACTGTGCAGCAGAGCATGACTTTGAAAATTAATGTCAAACTGCTTTTCCATTTTCATTTTAATAAGTACCTACAATGCTCATAAGCATGTGAAAATGAAAATGCAAATTGGTTTATCGCATTTTCATTTTTACTCAATTAACACAAACATATGTGGAAAATTACATTACTACTGTGGAACATTTTCATTTTCAAATTTACATTATCATTTGGAGGTAGTCTCTATAGTGTTCCATATCAAAGCCCAGCCCTCAGGAACAGAGCTGGGCTGTTAAGTGTAATGTGGAGCCTAGTGGCTGCAATCGGTATTACAACCTCCTGCACTCATGCATCATGTGACACACACATGGCCTGAGAAGCATTTTTTTTTTCCTACACACAATCACTGGAGGAGAGCGGCTGTAAAACAGTGAAGACATCTTTCTAGAAAGAGCAGCAGAGCTGTGTAATTACATTATTTTATCCCATCACTGTGAGCAGGCAGCCAACAGGAAGTCAGCTCGCCCTCGCATCCCATCTACTGGCCCAGCTGGAGAGGAGCGCTGGTGAGCATGCTGTATGGGCCCAGTGTTCAGCTGTGTGAGAAAGACTCACAGGAGCAAGCAGCACGAGTCCAGCATGGCTAGTGATGGCAATACAGACAACACAGGTACTGATGCTGCTGAAGCCACAACTTAAACTGTCTGTCATGAAGCTGATTACAGATGTAATTCAGCTCTCTGTTCATTTTATTATCATACAGACAATGACAAAGAGGAGGAAAGGTTTACTGCTGATGAACTGGAAGGTTTATTCAGCCTGGTTTAATGCAGGCTAAATCATTTTGATCACTCTCTGCATATTAATAAAATGTACATGGAGCCGAATTACATTTGTAAACTGATCTGTTTTTAGTTGTTCTGCTTCATGACTCATTGTCTGAAGTCATAATTTATAACTTCTACACATCAAAATGTCACAACTAGATCTATGTTCTATATGTTGTTGTGTTCTTACATTTTCCTAAATGTTTAAATCAATTCTCAAACCAGAGAAATCTGTGATTTTAATCATGGAAACAGTACGTGTCTTTTGGTCTCCTGTCAATGACATCATATCCTCTATGATCATGTGTCAGTGTTGTGTTTGTCTGACAGACAGCTCAGCTCCCAGCCGCTGGAGACGTCCTGTCCTGTGTCCGCTGATGAGCATCGGTGAATCTCTGATTTTTAAGCAAAACTGCTTTCTGGGTGTTTCTACTGGTTCTCATCCCCTGGTGTGTTTGTTATGGAGAGGAGGACACCTCTGTGGATAATTCAGCTGCTGGTAAAAACCTGCTGAACATCTGGTTCATTAGTTATCAGAGAAACAATCAGGACAAAGGTTAGCATCAATCTCAGCTCCAACTCTTCCCTGAGTCTCTGTCCTCCGTACAGCGTCGCTCAAACACTGACTCTAAATGTCAAACTGCTTCATTCAGTGTAACAGTTAGAATCTGTTTGATTTCCTGAACCACTGACACTGAAGGAAACTGAGGCGGGAGGAGCTGAGACCCAGAGAGGCATACTGTGCATTTAATTGTCTGATTAAGTTTGTTGTTCGAATGTTTCCTGGTTGTTCCTTCTTTACTTTGGCCTCTCAGGTTTTACAGATTACACGCTTTGTGTCTTTTGTGTCCTTCCACGCTGACGGCATGTTGTGTGTGTGTCTGTGCTGTGTGAGCGACGTGAACCACTCTGTGGCTGATGGGTGTAAAGAGAGGCTAACCTTTACCCAGAGTTCTGTTTGTCTGATAAACGACTGTGCACAAACACGTTCTTATATATATGGCGAGTTGTTTGGATTCAGTGTTTGAACAGTTGTGGTGTTTGCTTACCTGCACAGGTAAGAAGCAGAGATGAGCAGGCACAGCTTCATCACACAGCAAACACCAAAGCTCCTCGACTGACCCTATCCTTCATTCTGACACAGTGTGAGGTAGACTGTGATGTGATGGGGCAGCAGCTCCTGGAGCCCTGGGCCTTTCACTGCTCTTCATCACCATCATCATTCATCCATCACCTCACATTTGGGAGCAGGAGCAGCGGCTCAGGTTGTGTCACAGTTTGTGTGTGTGTTCTCCGTTTGTCTTGAGTGTGTGTCACTGGTTCATCACGGCATGAAGACTTCATACTGGAAGGAATGAACTAATGAACAGCCTGCTTATTTCTCCCCGGACAAAATCCTGAACATGTTAATGTTGACTTAATGCTGCGTTCATGTCACATGGGACAGAAGGAAACCACAGAAAAGGTTCCCATAGATAGGTTGAGATCTGTTCCTGTTTATTTCCCTGTCTATTAAACACACAGTCTGTAACTTCTGCCTCTAAGGGTCTTTCAATCAAAACAATAACAAAAGACGGCGTTGGGTGACATCATGAAATAGCATGGGATCATGGGAGTTGTTGTCTTCACCCCCATTGCTGTAAGCTTCTCCTGGTTTGGATTCCTTCAGTGTCAGTGGTTCAGGAAATCAAACAGATTCTAACTGTTGAAAACACTGAATGAAGCAGTTTGACATTTAAAGACAGTGTTTAAGCGACGCTGTACGGAGGACAGAGACTCAGGGAAGAGTCGGAGCTGAGATTGATGCTAACCTTTGTTCTGATTGTTTCTCTGATAACTAATGAAGCAGACGTTCATTCATTCATCAACATTTGCTTCTCCCCTCCTCTCTGTGCTCACATATACAGTATTTTAATACAGCTGAACTCACGATAAAGCTGTTCTCATTGACATGTCAGAACAGTGACTGAAACATAGTGACTGAATACTGAGAATATCTTTTTTTTTTTCTATTCATTTTTTTCTCTCAGTCATCTGCTGTGCAAACACCTCTCTGCGTCCCATTGGACAAAGTAGGCACAGAGACAGGTGCCTCTTGCCCGCGGTGCAGAGCTGGCAACTCTCTGGAATGTAGCCTGAGGGTTTGTCCAAAAAGTCACTAGATTTGTGGCTAAGAATAAAAAAAAGTCACTGAAGGGTTCTGAAAAGTAGCTAAATTAGCAACACTGGAGGAGACGTTCAACTAATGTCAAGCTTAAGAAATGGTACGGTCCACTTTAGGGGTGTCAGGGTATAGTCACCATCACGAGGCTCAGAACTGAAAAGGCATATGTGACCGAGGACGAGGCCTTCAACCCTGACTCAGTTCCACCAGATCTGTGAGTAGGAAAGGACCAAGATTCATTCACAAAGTGTCTGTAAACTTCTGACACACTGGGAATGTGATGAAAGAAATAAAAGCTGAAATAAATCATTCAGACATTTCATGTTCTTACAGTTTCGATTGCATAAACACTAAAATCAAAAGTATTACACAATTATCAAAACCTTACACTCAAGGAGCAAAACATCGGCCCAGATTTGCACCACTATAAGCACAATGTCAGCCTCACACTTTTTGCAAAACAATACACACAGTGATTTCCAAAACACTAAACACACTTGTATACATTAGACACAGAAGTATATCATGATGTCACTTCCTTGCAATTCCAAAGCACTGACTGTCAAATTACCACATCTATGAGCCAGTTGGTTAAACACAGCCATCAGGTGCGCAAACACGTTTGCTTAATTGTAGACACGACAATCAGGTTAAAGCACTATAAAAATGTCTTCAACCAAAATGGAAGGAGTCAGAAGAAGAGTGAGGGTGAGATGGGGAATCCACGGCAGAGGAGAAGGAGGTAGAGGAAGAGGAAGAGGCGGAGGTGGAGGTAGAGGAAGAGGTGGAGGTAGAGGAAGAGGAAGAGGCGGAGGTGGAGGTAGAGGAAGACCTGAAGCAGGAGGAGAACGTGCTCAAAGAAGAAGAGGACCAAATTTATCAAATGAAATTCGTCATGCCAATATGGGCCCTTACAACAAACCTCACATTCTCACATTTCTGGACTGATTGCACAACATCATCACAGCAGTAAACCAAATGCACCAGATGCAACACATTGTCATCTGGGACAATGTGTCATCCCACCGCTCTGCTCTGGTCCAGAACTGGTTTCAACACCATCCACAGTTTACATTACTCTACCTTCCTCCATACTCTCCGTTTCTAAACCCAATGGAAGAGTTTTTCTCTGCATGGCGGTGGAGGGTTTACGATCTCCGGCCCCAGGCTCAGGTACCCCTCATTCAGACCATGGAGGAGGCCTGTGACCAAGTCGACGCCGCAGCTGTGCAAGGATGGATTCGACATTCAAAACGGTTCTTCCCACGTTGTCTTGCCAATGAGGATATCGCCTGTGATGTTGATGAAATTCTCTGGCCAGATCCAGCTAGGTGAAGAGATAATGTCTAGTATTTTCTGTACTGTATTGTACTGTCAGATGTTTTTTTTTTTTTTTTTTTACTGTAATTGTAACCTGTACTGGATACAGCATTATATGTTTGTCTGATACTTGCTGAGCTGACAGTGTCATGCACACGACTGTAGTAGCATGAAAACTGGGACATATTTTGTTGTGATTCTCCATGTTGACTGATTTGTCTGTATGGAGAGAAATACATGATAGTTTCATCAGTCTGCAGCATTGGTCTTGTGAAGTGTTTGGTGAATTTATTGTATATTTGCCCTTTCCCTGTACTTCACTTACAGTGCCCTAATCACTGAGAAGTATAATTGCTAAAAGCACAGCAGTGTGTAAATGGTTCAAACAGAATTAAGTCATATGAAACGTGTGTGTTTCATATGGTAACAAAATATGTTTTTTATAAATTAGTGTTTAGTTTTTACAAGACAGTTTCATTTTGCAAAGGATCTGAAGTGTTCTGCTAATTGTATGTAGTGTTTTGAAAAACCGGGCCCTGTTTTCCAAATCGTGCTTAAGCAATCGAAAAAAACTGTAAAACGAAGCAGTAATCCTAACCTACATGAGACAGGTGATATTTAGTTGGATTAAATGTAAGGAATTGTGCGAAACTGAGTTTTAAAAAAACTGACTTCATCTGCACCAAAACACAGAATGTGACAATATCTCAACAGATTTCCTGCCTCAGTTGTTTGTCACAGAAAGTGGTGTAACACCTGCACAGGGCTGTTTGTGCTGGTGTGGCGTCCACACCCTTTAAATTCATAACACCTGCTGACACACAATCACTGACTAGTTATACTAACAGCAGGACAATCAGTAGACTGGTAAACACACAGTGAGTGTAGGCTCGGCATCAATCCACCATCAGTCTTTGTCACACCTGACGTTTTCCAGAGGAGGAAACATCATCAGCAGCTGTTTTTTTATATTATTTTAATTATTTCATGATCATCACATTAATGTCAGTGACTTTCCTGCATCAACATCACGAGCTTTAAGTTAAACTTTAAGGTAAAAATGATAAATTTGATGTTAACTACCTCTAACTTTCTTAGGAACAATGAAATCTGATGATGTCATTTCAGTGTGAGAGTGAGACAACGTGATCAACACCAGGGTCGCTGAGTGTGATCCATCATGTCATTATTTACACCTGAGCTTTTCCTGCTGTGTCATGTCTGTGTGAAAAGGTCCATCAGTGCTGAGCAACAGTAACCACACTGAGACTGGATTTAGTACTTAGCTGTTTCCACAACCACAGAACAGACAGAGAGAGAGAGAGCAACAAACATAGTGTGTGTAATTCACACGTCCTTTGTTCTCCTCTGAGAACACATCATGATTGGTCCGAGTCTGGCTTTAATTCAGCAGAATATCATTAGTAGAGCTGAACAATTAATGGAAATATTATCAGCCAAGTGTAATATCCAAATCACAGGAGCTGTAATTTTTTTGATGAAGGTAAAATGTGTCACAACAACAGACCATAATGAAGCGCTGTGGTGCTACAGAGACGCCCCGGCCTCATAGATCATATTCTCCAGATGTAAAGGAACGTGGTTGTTTGGTACAAGACCCAACAAAAATCACATCATCATCATTTTATTTTTTTTTCCTGTGAAAATCAAATGATTTGTTTTGGATCTCGTTCAGCCCTGCTCATCAGGAACCGTCCACACAACCAATCAGCTGTCTTCTTTTTAAACATAAAGCAGTGAGATCAGTGATGCATCATGGGCAGAGACGGTCAAACCGAGGCAGACAGCAGCTGCTGCACAACAACACATCAGCTCCTCTGCTAACAAACATGAACACTTCCTGCAGCTCAGCTTGATGAAAACTGTGTCTCCGTTCACACACTTCCATTAGTGCACTCACATGTGTACACAGCATCACCGGCGTGCTGTGTGAATTTCAATAGGGTAGTGTTGTCTCAAATCAAACACTGTTGTTGGGCACCAGACGGAAATAATCACAACATCTTAAAGTGACTGTTGGCCATCAAAATGTTGCTGTTTTGGTCATGTGACTTAAAACTAAATATTTTACTGTTCCTGTGTGGCCCCGTTTCATGTGACGTGGAAAATCACACCACAATGGACGCTGACGACGATGTTCTCCTTCAGCCAGAATGTGTCGGCCCCTCCGGGTCTGGGTATCATCGGATAAAACATACTTCATTTGTAATTCAAAAACAACCAAAAAAAAAAACCATAAGTCTGATATTTGTTTTAAAACCAAAATGGAAAAAAAAAATTCAGTCAGAATCAAAAAACGAAAAACCAATCAAAATGGTCTGTTTTTGGTTTTTGGCAATTCCTTTTTCATTTCTTTATACCAGTAGAAGTAGTAAAGTAGTAGTAGTATATAGCATTTATTTATTTATGGCTTTTTTTGGACTTTTCTTTATAGTTCACTTATGCCTTTTTTTTTTGATTTTTGAATTACAAATGATTTTTTCCAACAATACCCAGACCGCTCCCCTTCTACTATAAGCCAAGATGGCTTCCGGTGAAGGTCCAGCACTTCACACTCATCTTTTTAACTTTAGCCAGGTTTCCATTTCAGTTTTGCACAAAATAGAAAAAAAATTTCAGAAGTCAACAAAACACAATTTTGAAGCTGTGTTTCCATTGAGCGCTGTTATTTGAATAGAACTGGGTTTTCTCCTCTCATGATATCATTCCAATTAAACATGGTAACAGATTTCCAGCAGTGAGAACTGGCTCCCTGGGGCCTGATAGAGCAGGAGCCATGACTTGAGTGTGAAAAAGGTGTTTCTATTTTGCTTTTGTGAAATGTTGTTTTGTGGAATAGTCTGAAAAACCACCTCATGTAATTTCACGTGTTTCCATTACTTGTTTTTAAATTTGTTTTTTTCTGTAACTTTTGCCTCTAGGCGTCTCTCAATCAAAACACTAATAAAAGACGGCATTGGGTAATGTAATGAAATAGCATGGGATCATGGGAGTTGTTGTCTTCACCACCATTACCATAAGCTCCTCACAGTTTCATGGATTCGTTCAGTGTCAGTGGTTCAGGAAATCAAATAGATTCTAACTGTCAAAAACACTGAATGAAGCAGTTTGACATTTAAAGTCAGTGTTTGAGCGATGCTGTACGGAGGACAGAGACTCAGGGAAGAGATGGAGCTGAGATTGATGCTAACCTTTGTTCTGATTGTTTCTCTGATAACTTATGAACCAGACGTTCAGCAGGTTTTTACCAGCAGCCGAATTATCCACAGAGGTGTCCTCCTCGCCATAACAAACACACCAGGGGATTAAAACCAGTAGAAACACCCAGAAAGCAGTTTCACTTAAAAATCAGAAGATTCAGAGACGCTCTTCAGTGGACATGCAGGACAGGACGTCTCCAGCAGCTGGGAGCTGAGCTGTCTAACATTTCCTCAGCTATTTTCTCTGATAACTTCAGATCCAGACATCCGATGACTAAAATCCTTCTTCTGGTTAAAATATAGAGTTGACAGCCACCAAGGTGTTTAAAGTGTATCTGGCTTAAAAGCAGATAAAAGTCAATTATTAGCTATTATTATTATTAGCTTCTGTCAGACGTGATTATAGAGGATACCAAAATGACAATGAGGAAACCAAATGACACAGAGCGATACCATGATTAAAATCACCTACTTCTCTGGTTTGAGAATTGCTGGAAACGTTTTGGATAACATAAGAACACAATTCAACAACATATAGAAAATAGGTCTAGTTGTTTTTAGACATTCTAATTAGGAAAAGTTACATATTATAACTTCAATTTCGCAGTTTCAAATTGTGCATTAAGCAAGTTAATGGAAACTGTTATGGGTGAACCATGCATGTTGCCGTCAGTGTGAACTCAGTTACGCTCTTAAATGAAAAGTGTGAGTGTGGACATAATTGAGACACACTGATCAGCTGCAGCACAGTAAACAGTCGGTACCATGACTTACAGTTTCAACAGATTTATATTTCCTTCCCAGCCTGCCTGCTGCTGTCAATCAAACACAGACACACCCCTCTACCTGCTGACACAAACAGGAGCATCTCTAATATTTCCACACACACCCTGTTTAACAATACATTAAAAAACACACTTAGGCTACATGTGATGACTGTAAGAACGATTGCAGGAATATTCAGTACGTTGGCTCAATCTCTTTTATTTTCCAGTGTGGTTTCATCAGGACGTGATGAACCACGTCTCTGGATGGAGGTGCTGCAGCCCGGACAGACTGCATAACCACAAACTAACCTGCAGCATCTCTGTCAACAACAACCAGGCCACACACACTCACACAACATGTGTCTGCGTTTAGTTTCTGCATCACATGAACCGATGTACTCGATCTGGACAGAGACAGCACCCAGGAAGCATCAATACTCAACCAGGCCGGAGTGTGGACTGGATTGTGGTCAGCTTTGCCGGGACTCTGCACCTGCCAAAACAGGGCCTCTGTGGGCCGTTTCATTCATGTCAGGTCGGGGGGCGGTCGCGCTTCAGCCCGGCACAAAGCCTCGTACATAGAGCCAGCTCTGCGTGTCTGTCCCTCTGGATCCCGGTATTGCATTTTCTCTGAAGCGCGCCGTTATCTGTCCCTGTAGCCACTCCTCAAACCGTCAACACACCGAGCGGCGACAACACACCGTCCCCGCAGCCCAGCAACGACACGCCGCCCTCCGAGCTGTGGGTGTCGGCCGATACTGAGCCGCATCTGAGCCGAACCACAAGCGGACTCACCTGCTTTCAGCGGGGATGTAGCTGCAGGCTGGAGGTCTGCTCCGCCGCCGACACACAGTCCTCCATCTTCCCTGTAGTCGCTGCCGTCTGCCTCTCTCTCTCTCTCTCTCTGTGTGTGTGTGTGTGTGTGTGTGTTTGCCTGCCTCCCAGCCCCTCCCTCTCCCACCGCCACCGTCACATCATCATAAGACACAGAAAATAGCCTGACCAGTTTGACTGTTTATTTAATGTCTGTCAAGGCGAAACATGGAAGAAGAAGAAGAAAAAACAAAAAAAGACATTGTTTATGTGTGAAACAAAGGAACAACTATGAAATATTTATAAAGAATATTGGTGTTTATTTTGTAAAAACTTTTCAGGACTGTTCACGTCAGGAATTTAATTCTGGTTGACATTACTAAAACACATTTTAAAGACCCCTCTGATAAACATCAAGTGTTTAAAGGTTCTGTAAATGATTATTATTGCTACTAGATGTGGCAGCATCTCAGACCAAAACAAAGCTTCTTTGTCCACGCTTTCCCCCTCCCCCCCCCTTCATGTTCTCAGTCAGCAAGGTGTTAATGAAGCTCAGAGAAATCTTCCACTAAACACACAACATAGAAGCTCAACTGAATAAAGTAACTTTGTGTACATGAGAGAAAACAAAAACAATCCAGCCGCAACCATTAGCTCATGCTAGCAATCACTGTGATATGCTCCATAGCAATGCTAACAGTTAGCCAGCTAGCGATAGCGATTTGCTGAACACATTCACAATATGGGTAACAAGAAGTTAGATAACGTTACCTACTGTAGCCGTCACTAACGAAAACAGACATTTAACATTATGAACCATCAAGATACTGACACATGGAGTAGAAGAAAAAACAGCTCTGAGTCAGTTCCAAGTTGTGTTGGCTCGCTCGCCAACTACACTGACTGTCTTTAACAGTTGGTTGTGTGTTCAAATTCCTCCGAATGCTGCAGTCTGGTTACCAGCTGTGGATATAGTACACAGCTCTTACCTGGTTTTCTTGCTTAGCAAAGAAAGAAAAAAGAAAAGAAAGAGGTAAGCCAGCTGGTAGCAGGTTCATATTGCCTGAACGGCTAGATATTGTTTGTCTGGTTGATAAATTTGCTGGACATTCCGATCACTTGGATTACCTAGCTGCAAGTGCTTTCCAGGCAGGCTAGCAGCAGGCTACGATTAAGCTGCCGGGCTAGCTAATTGTTTGTCTGGTGGGATAAAGTCATACAGGTAAGGCTGCTATTAAGTTCCAATCGCGACTGCACCCAGCCACAGCTCTCACTTGGTTTGCCAGGCTGTGACCCCAATCCACGGCCTGCTAGCTTGTTGGTTCTGGGTTTCGGGCTAAGAGGTTTGCTAGAGGTTCTGAGTCATGTCCTGTGTTTTGGTCACGTTTTTCCTTCAGATCTCAGGTGGTTTCCTGGGATTCAGGTGAGGATGGGGATGATGCAACAACAACTGCATGTCAACTAGGGCGTCCAACTCTCAATTTCAGGCCTTTGAAGGTGCATTTAACCCTAGGTAGGATCATTCACCTGGCGGGTCTCGCCAGGGAGCTGAGCCTGCAAGCGTAGAAGCTAAGGATGGGTTCGAGACTTCCCTCAGGAGTTCTGGGAGCGCTGAGCTGAGAGAAGGATCCTGCCCATTGCGAGCAACGCTTCACGCAGCCCTTGCCAAGACTGGACTGGATGATGCACTGACTACACATTTGGTTGGAAAACCTATTCTTTCAATGGACTCCGGTTTCCATCCCTTTTGAGGTCCCACCTTCACCCACCTTTTTGGAGGAGCTGAAGTGTTGCTGGACAGATCCAAAGGTATTTTCCCACCAGAGAGGAGAGAGAGAAAAGAGGAGAGACGTAGTTGATGTCTGATGAGTCAGTCGGACTGAAATGTTTAAAAATTATAAATCATATGTATAATCATGGGAAATATTCAACAGTGTGTGGATCATTGTTCTAATTAAAGACATCAGGAGTTTAGTTTTTTGATGAAGAAGAATAAGAGCATCAGTACAGTCAGGAATCCTGTCGGATTTAATTGAAAATGAATCTATAAAAGTTATGACATGTTTATTTAGTGTGATAAACTCTCCATGCAAGCTCTGTCATAAAACAGAGAGTGGACACACGCAAGACCTGGAACAACAAAATGATTCGAACAATACGAATTTATATAAATGTCTACTGTTCGTTATATTGAACACTTTATTGTAAACGTCCCTGTCAGGATCCTGAGGGAATGATGACTCAGTTTTTCCAGGTATCTGATTGGTCAGTAGTTTGGCTATTGACAGGTTTTGATCTGATCCTGGAAGTTAAACTGCGTCGGAGCAGGTTAGGAGTTCAGCGTAAGTTACCATGGTGATTTACCTCAGTAACAAGTGAACCACTGTCATAGGAATGAAAACACAGGGTTAAAACCTGAACTTACCTCAATAAACTCAAATCCTGCTTTGTAGTACAGACCTCTGTAGTCTTTAGAAGCTTGTAGGACTCTCAATCTCAGTAAAGCCAGACCAGTATTGGCTCCACAGTCGGACTGGGAAAGAAATTCAGCCATGGACTGATTCAGTGGGACCGGCAGCATGAATGACTGATGGAGCCGATCCAAAGACTATATGGATGTTGTGACGGTCCATCAGCTGACCAGGATTTGAGCCAGTAGTCACAATGTCTTGATGGTCACTTTCACCTGAATGCTGCATACAGCACTGTGACATCTCACCTGTGGGCGGAGCCTGTGTGTTTATAAACGTGGGGAGAACCAACGGTTTAACAGGAGGGGACTCACATGCACTAACATGCCTCCACTGACAGAATGGCTACCAAAGAAAAGCTCAGACAAACTAATGTTACAACACACACAGAGAGGGTTTGGCTTTGTTCTCTGTTAAGGATGTCATTACTCCACTATATCGCTAAATAGAAAATAGATGTTTGCTGCTTTATTAATGTGTAAAATCTTGTTACAGAACATTTTACATTTAACTATATAATACAAGAGATACAGTATCAGTATCATTTTCTCCTTGAATTGCAGTGAATCAGTGACAGTCTCATAAAAACAGATTCAAACAGCCAGGGTTTCATACGTCACAAGCCTAAGGAACCAATCCTGTCAACTTGTGGGGACAGGGGGCGGGGCTAAATAAACCTGAAACCTTGTCAGTACAGAGAGAGAGAGTTTATATTAGCACAACCACTAACACTGTGTCAGTCACTGCCAGTTACAAGCTAACAAACAACACAAACAAATAAAAGATGCTAACTGCGCTAACCGTTCTGATACGTCTGCTAGGTTCTGGTTCTGGTCTCAACAAACTCTTCATCTGAGTCTGGGTCTGACTGGGGCTCAAACATGTGGCTGAGTCTGATGTTTCCTCCTCTAACCATCTTGATACTCTTTGCTCTTTTACCTGTCAACCTGGAGCAACAAGGCGGTGGGTGGGGCACAAGGCCTGATACAGATTTCTCAATGAGGAAAATACAGTTTTAATGTGGAAAACCATGTTAAAAAATATAGAGTATAACAACACTGTGACTTTTAACTACATGTATTACCCCGCTTTACAGC
This sequence comes from Seriola aureovittata, assembly GCF_021018895.1. Classification (NCBI taxonomy): domain Eukaryota; kingdom Metazoa; phylum Chordata; class Actinopteri; order Carangiformes; family Carangidae; genus Seriola; species Seriola aureovittata. The sequence goes on along the minus strand of NC_079368.1, from coordinate 2,958,256 downwards.
CGTTCTATTAAAGGTTAATTAGCGTTACAACAGTCATTGTAATGAATGGAAATTATTAGAACCTGTTATTGTATTTGCTCAACGTGAATGAACATGTCAGAGAGTGACATATGCGGAGGCGTAGTTGTGTTTTTTTGTTTTGTTTGTTTTATTCAAAAACATATAAAGATAAAAACAAATAAGGCATTTATCTTTTTCACAGAAAAGAATAAGAACTAACAGCGGTTGAGCATAAGCACATTACAGAAATAAACAAACAAAAAGTACTTCATATAAAAAGAAAGAAAAATAGAAAAGGGGCTTATTTCAAATTATCTTAAATAAATCAGGTAACGAAATTAATTTAAGGGCTTTATCATCTTTTATAAGCTTCAGAGACTTGCTTAGTATTTCAAATTCGTTCAGCTAATGATTTATACATGGTTTGGTTTTAAAATACCCGCATTTGTGTATAAATAATTTACCTAATAACAGTAAAATATTCAGCAGAAAATCCATATTACCATTTTCACCAAGGCGTAGTTGTGTTGTGGTGCTGCAGGAAAGCGTTACACGGATGAAGAACTCACGTTTTAGCTCATTCTGTTGTTATTATATTTTATGCCAGTAAGACAAACATCTACAGACATTACAGTCGTTATATATCTATTGTCACAAATTAAGCAAGGATGAATATATTTCCAGAAATAACATTTGAATTAAATGATGTCTGGTCGCCTGGATACATCAGCGCACACCTGAGGTAACGTGTAGACAAAGTAGCAAGCTAGTGTGCACTGTGCGGGTCAGGAAAATGTTTATGTGTTGCTTAGCAACAGTCCAGTTGCGGAACTATTTGTGTTGGCGTAACCAAATAAATGATGAAATAAACAAACAACTCACAATCTGTTGTTGTTTATTTAACTAATATGGCGCTCGTGGAACTCGCACCTATGACCGAATCACAGCCGTGCTGATATTCAGTAGCTCACTCCCCCTCATGTGATATTGCTTAATTAATCAGAGGATTTTTACAGTCTAAAACATGGAGAATAACTTTGATTTATTTTTTTTCGTTTTGCCTAAAAATAATATTTGTAACCAAACACTGTAAACTCCTTAAAAGCATATTCCCAGAGGCCATCTAAAGACATGAGAGCTGAAGTCAGAATTTATCCGTAGCTCCGTCACTGGGAACATGAGGATGATTAAACAGCTTTTCATTGCGTTGAACTGACGACTGAAGTGTTGAAATAAAACTAGTCAGTTTGGTTTTTACATTTTGTTGAACATGTTTAGTGTTCTATAACAGATTCATAAGACTTTTGATTTTATGGACATTTATCAGAATGAAATCATGACCCTAAAACATTTTGAGATAAAGTCAGTTCAACCCAGGTTTCTATCAGGTCCAGAGTCCACAATAAAACAGTACTGAAGGTGACAACCACAACTTCTCTTCTGAAGAATCAATATGTTGAGAAAAATTTTTGAAAAAGTTTTGTCTTTTACATCCTGCTGCAGGGCTGTACGAGCATTAGGAGGGATTGTTGGGGGGGTTCAGATGAGATGTAGATTAAACTGCAGGTCTGCTGTACATCCATGGCTGCAGAGGAGCTGCAGGAAGGTTGGGCTGACACAGGAGGGGTGGAACACATCCTGCAGTGGAAGTGAAGAGAGGCTGGTTTCTACAACAGGACCGTGATCCAAAGCAAACCTGGAAATCTTTCGTGAACCAGTTCAAGAAACGGGTTGAAGCATGTAAATATTCTATGAGCAGGTCATCAGTGCAGTGGTTCATGAGATGATCCACACGCACACACACACACACACAGACACAAAGAACAGGTGAAAACAAACCTTTATTCCAGATGAGCTTTATTCTCTTGGTAAGCAGTTGACAAACACTGAGAGTGAAGATAAAATACTTTAACTCTATAAATAAATAGAGAATGAATGAGATGCACAGGATTATTCATGAAGGACAAACCCTTGACTGAAGAAGAAATCTGAGAAAACAGAAGCTACATTATTCTTTTAAAAGCTTGTAGAACCATTAAAAAACGTTTCTGCATAGATAGACTTGTATTCAAAGTTTGTGTTCTAGGTTTGTAAGGATGTTAAAATACCCCAACGTACACTTAATGATATGCACCAAACCTACAGGATTCATGGCTCAAAATACTAGTTTGAAGATTATATATGATCATGTACACAGTGATCTGAGGTGATGACGGATCTCAGAGAAGCTAAGTACAACATGGAGAGGGTGACGAGGAAGCTCATGGTGACTGTGACGGGAGATCAGCTGTTCAGGCTCCAGACTGAGACCAGACACAGCCTAATCTGTCTTTATTATAATATAATATAATAATATAATATAATAAAATAAGACCATGGCAACACTGATGAAACAAGTCATGTATTTGTTCACTTGTGACTAAACTAGTAATAACCCAAAACAAAAAGTCAAAGATGGATCCTGTTCAAACTGCAGCCAGTTAGCTTTGACCTGGAACACAGGTGACCTCAGGTGAACTCAGGTGTGTCAGACACAGAGTACCACTCGTCCTCCCTCAGTATAATGACACTTTGTAGAGGGAGGAGCTATCACCTGCAGCTGCAGCGTGCTACAACCAATTCCTCATCACAAACACATGATGAAGATTTTGACCTTTATGATGTTACACGTATTATTTAATAATGTAGTGACATGAAGCAGCTTGGCCTAATGTAATATTGGCCTGTAATATTGTTGTTATACCCAAGAAAACAATGACAGACTATTATCATCAATAGCCCAAAGTGCTGTTCAGTTTCACCTGTTACTACACACCTGTAACAGCTGTAGTGATGGCAGCATGTAGCACCAGTGGATGTTGGGGAACTCTGTCCTTCAAAGTCACATCAGTCCCACTGAACGTTTCTCTGCTCAGGTGTTTAGTGCTGCAGGTTGTCAGAAGGTTAAAGACCTGTACATTACCTCTGACTGACTTTTAGCTAGTGACAAGCTGTTTGGATTTCTGTTGCGAGCTACTGTAACTTAGCACACAGCTACATGTTTGGACTAACTGACCCAGAAATGAACCATGAGCAGCAAACCAAGGATCAGTGAAGGAGAACACCAGGTGAAAGGGTTAATACAGGTTACTGCTTCAGAATGGAAATCTGAGGAACCCCGAGTCCGGCTGTGCTTAAGACCACCGCTGCACCGAAGGGTGGGGGGGTGGACCGAATGTCAAAATGTTCATCTGAAGAGGAGCTAAAACAAAAGCTTCCAATATCAATTGCAAGACGTTTAATCAGAGCCACGATCGTTCTGTTCGATTCCAAAAGAGCCGATAAATAAAATAAAAATATTAAACATTCAAAAATAAACAGGAATAAATATAGGTATATAAAACCCAACTAATTAATGACAAATACTTTTCTGGTAACATTTTAGCAATATTACTAAAAATTGACCTTTTTTAAAAGATTTATTTTCATAATGTAATTTTTCCCGCTCACACTCGTGTCACTTCCGTTAGAGCTGATTCCTGCTCTCAGCTAATCACCCGAGAAAACAGACTTTTAAAATTGACTCCAATAAACCTTGAAAATATTCTAATGAGGTGAAACAAACAAGTTTTAACTATTTATTTAAATTAATTTAAATCCTTAATAATTAAGGATATTCTATTTATTAAATAATATTTTTATTTATAATATTGGCCTTTTTGGCCCTTCCGTACAAGTGTGACCTGTTTAACTTCTACCTCTACCTCTACCTCTTCCTCTTCCTCTTCCTCTTCCTCCTCCTCCTCCTCCTCCTCTGGCAGCTTCACTCAGCGTCTCTGCTCAAACATCTGGGGAGAGGTGAAGTAACGTGTGGGTGAAGCTGAGCTGTGGAAAACTGTCCTGAGGCATCGAGACACCTGAAATAAGAGCGCTGTGTGTGTGTGTGTGTGTGTGTGTGTGTGTCTGTGTGTGTGTGTGTGTGTGTGTATATGTGCGTGCGTGCAGATTTCCATTCTGAAGGAGCACTGGCTCAGATGAAGCTCAAAAGAATCCAGATGTTTCTGAGGAAGAACATCCCATCCTCATCCTCTCTACTCACTGTCAGGAGGACAGGACAGAACCTGGGCTTCCTAAAGTCAACACTGCATTTGAACAACTATTAGTTACTGTCAGCACTACAGTGGGGAAGCTGATCCTACATCTGTGTCTAAAGGCAACTTCAATGTAAAGACAGGATGGGGCTAACTGTTCTCTCTCTGTCTCAAGGCTGCTGACCAATGACAGTGTCTAACCACTTCCTGTACGCCAGGGCGAAGCGTCTCTGCTCGGGGTTGGAGCACCTGTCCAGGACGCCGCTTACAAAGCTGTGCTCAGAGGGCAGGGTGGGGGGGGCCGGCAGCTGGACGCCTCTCTTCAGTCGCTTGCTATCACGCGGGTCTGGTAAGGACGCCCTGTCCACCTCCATAGGTTCGCTAACATGCCTCTGTCCGTTCACGCTGTCGCCCCGCCCCGCGCAGCTCTGAGCTCCGCCCTCCGTCAGGTCGGGGTCGCTGTCGCTGAGGTGGACCGACTGGCTGCCTCCATTACTACTGCAGTGGTGCTGGTGGTCCATCCTCCAGTCGTGCCACAAGTAAAACACATGCCGCCTGAGGGGAGGGGGGGAGGGGAGATATAGCCATGTTATTATTGAAATGTTCTGCACTAATACAGATGTAATAGCATGTGGGACATGGTCCTTTTAGCCGTAGAGGGTCTAATACAGCTGAGGCTATTACATCACTAACATCCACCATATGTCATCACAACACAACCGCATTTAACCTTGTTAACAAGGACACACGTCTCATCTCTGACTGCTCACCTTCTCACCTGTCAGGAAGCAGCAAATTAACACTTTAACACACACACACACGTCTAACAGCTCCTGGCTGTACCCAGAATATCATCATTCACCCCAACACAGACGCTCCAGCTAGATGTGAAGCTGCTGACATGTACTGTCACACCTGGGACACAGGTTTCACTGTGAGGGGTCGACTGAGGTGTGAGAGTGATGGTCTGGCCCTCAGGTCTGATCCGGAAACTGCTTAAAGAGCCTGACGGAGAAGGGGGTTCCTGCAGAACCTAAGGCTCGGCAGGCTACTGCAGGAATGTACTATCTTATATTACAATATTAGAATCTTTTATTACAAACAATTAACTACTCAATTATAGCTGGAGGGAAATTCATAGTACATTAGTATTAGAACATGTTATTTCTGTTTTCTCTCAAATATCTGGTCCAGATCTGGTGACTGCAAAGGCCGTAGCATATTAATCCATCTTTATTTTATCTGATAATTATCTAATTATTCTAATTACACAATTTACCCAACACGCAACTCTTAGCGACCACAAGACAGAAAGAAGTATTTGGGTGGAGTAAACCTTTAAAACTACATAGAAATATGGTTCTGAAACTGCAGCCTCTGGTACTCCTAAACGCTAGGAGGCGCTGGCCCGAAAAAGCAGTGTCCTACACATGCGGTCTCGAAACTGTACTGTTGGGCTAAAGAAGGATGCTTGGCCAAAAGGCGGCTGCGGCTCCAGAGGGATATCGGGAACAGAAATTGCCCCTGATGTATCATACAAGTGTGTGTGAGAGTGTGTGGTAGAAAGGAGTCATATGTAGAATAAAGTGCAGTATGAATGTGTGTGTGAATGGGTGAAATCCAGCAATCCCTCACAATATCAGCAAAGAACGGCAGCAAACAAACATCTCAGGGAAGCAGGAGGTTCTTTCTAAGGCTCCATGGCCTGTGCAGTAACTTACATTAACAGCACACTCACTGATTACAGTTTACTGTGCCTGAGTTTCACCTATTTATGGCATTTAGAACTGATATGAAAACCTCCGTCTCATAATAAGTTGCTGCTAATAGTAAAAGCCTTGTGTCCTTATTACTTGTGGCCTCACCTGTGACTCCAGAGGGTCTCGTGTCCAGGGAAGGACTGGATCAGGTCTGAGCACAGCTCCATCTCCTGGTGGAAGAGCTGCAGTACCGTGGTGGAGCTGGGCTGCCTCTCCTCCTCCCCCGCTGCCTCTGCGCCTGACAACTCCCCGTTAGCCTGGGCGTGGCTGTGATGGAGGGGGCTGGTGCTGGGGTCTGTGCTGGAACGGTGCTGCGGTGAACAGGTGGTGGTGGTGGTGTGGTGGTGGTGGTGGTTGTGGTGGTGGTGGTGGTGGAAGTGGTGGAAGTGGTGGAAGTGGTGGAAGCTGGAGTCTGGGAGAGCTCAGTGATCAGCTCCTTGAGCAGGAACTGGCGGTAGTGGAAGCCGCTGTGGTCAGACACATGCATGGACACCCAGAGGCGCATCGAGGACAGCTCATCATGGAAAACCTGCACACATTGAGAGAGTTCAGGTGAAATACAGCAGCTGTTTGGGAGGTTAGATCCAGGTCAGACTACAACAGAATAGACAAGAACAAAGACATTTGGTTTTCCAGCTTCTGTACATGATGCAATAAAAAGTCAATAATAAAAAGGTTAGAAATCAACAATAACAGATAAAAAGGCAGTGAAGTGACGGACAGTATTAGCAGTGTCTGGTAGTGAACAGTACAGGAGCACCAGACCAAACACCATGAGGTGAATGTCTTCATCCCTGAGAAATGAGGACATTAACTACAGTGTAGTGCAGCATGTGGAGGACGCCGGGTTCAGAGCAGCTCTGGGAAAGAAGCCATTTCTCAGGTGAAGCGTTCACACAGATGATGACCTGGGTGTGTAGAGTCCTCACAGTGTGAGCTGCGAACGTCCTCCAGACCTGGAGCTGGAGCCCTGACACCACGCAGAGATGCCTTATGTTAGGATGCTCTGTGGTGCGGCAGGAGAAGGTCACCAGCTGCTGCTGGAGAGGACCGGCTTACTTTCAGTCCTAACCAGTGCAGTGGTGTTAGTGGACCATGTGAGGTCCTCTGAGATGTGAATGTCCAGAGTCCTGGAGTTGGACTCTCTCCGCTCTGTCTCCACTCCTCCCCTCCTGTGACTCTCTGACATTGACGATGACCTTGTTGGTCTTTGCTGTCTTCAGGGACAGGGACTTTAGGATGGTGTTAGTGAAGAACGCAGATGTGTGAAGAGCAGAGGAAAGAGCTCAGTGTTATAGTACAATATAACTCTTAAATTAAATTAAATTGAGTCTACCTTTGATAATGACCATCAATAATCCAGTGTTTGACTTCATTATCTGAACTAGAATCACCGCCTCACAGTTGTCTGCCTTCTTCATTCAGACTAGTTTCAGATTACATCCCTGTTTGTCCAGAGTCATATAAAATATGAACCACTTGTGTGAAATTTTGTCATAATAGCTGTGTGAAGTCTTGAGTTATGGCTAAAAAGTGTTTTATGCGGTCATAGTTAGCTTGACCTTTGACCACCAAAGTCTAATCAGTTCATCCTCGAGTCCAAGTGAACATATGTACTGTCCTTGATCCACAGTTCAGTCTCCTGATGATGCCTGGCGTGTGCGTGTGTGTGTGTGTGTGTGTGTGTGTGTGGATAGTGAGGACAGTGTGTGATGTAAAATACAGGACAAATGAAGGATCATGTTTGTCACAGAACTTTACAATAAAACAACCAGCAGTGGCATGAACTGCTCTGTTTTGATCTTTTTCTATTATCTAATATATTTTCAATGCACATCAGTGGATCATATGTTTTCAATGTAAGTAAATACCAGTAAATAGTAACTTGTAACCACTTTGCCTGCAATACACACACAGCATAGCAATCCCCTCGTACTGTAACCAAAGACACTGTTCATAGGGCCATGTCGGCACAAAGGTGGTCAGATGTTTATGAAATTCGGGGGGATCACTGGACACATCATAAATGACTTTATCTATATTTATCAAATATTTCTCTATTCTCTATAAAAGTATGTGCAATGTAAAACACAACTGTAAACAATACTGCAATACTATAGCAATGTTTAAATGTTTCCTTCTGAAAAACAGATAATAATGGGAAAAAAAAATATTGAAGATATAGATACATAAAATACAGTAACATTGAAGTGCTTAAAGAACTGGTAAACTGAAGTTTAAAGTGAAATCAAGAAGGCCAGGATCACTTATTTCTTCATTCTTTTTGGGTTGTAAACAAAGAAATTGTGAAAGACAGATCATGTTCAGCAATGAACGTGCACACACGCATTTTTTGATCGCAGGCACGGTCAGTCATTGATGACTGAGTGTCAACCGTAATGGTCGCTCCTGGTAACGTAGTTTTATGCTGGAGTGCCATGACAGAGGAATGTCATGTTTCACAGTAGCCCCTGCAGTAGGATTCTCCTAGATGTCTGAAATTTGGATTGCATGTGTGTCCTATGGAGATCTACAAAAACCCCATAACCTAAAGTCAAAAAGAAGTCCGCCATTTTTAATTTATTACACAATTTTGGTGCAAATTTTCCCCATTTCCAGGTGTCATACTTAAACAAACTCCTCCTAGAGAATCAATCAGATCGACATCATATTTGCTCAGTCTAATCTAAAGACCTTTTCAATGCTAAATTGCTAAGCGTTTGAATTTTCATTGGAGCACCTGCCCGTGGCGGCATGGCAAATTTCAAAGTATTCGCCATGAAAGCGGAAGTTGCTATAACTCCAACACGTATGTCAAAACTGCCCCAAACTTTCCATGTAGGATGACTGTCCCCCACACTGAAGACATCTGCATGCTAAAATGAAGTCATAGTCATAGCGCCACCCACTGGACACAGGAAATAACCCTTGAGGGTCAATCATCATTTGATTTACATGAGATTTTCAAGGTCTCGTCTGCACTTCATATAGAGGCAGAAGTTATATGCTGTGCGTTCAAATTGTGTTGACTCAGTAAGGTTTAGCGTCGCCTAAATACTGTTTACTTTGTGATTGTTCAGTTAACACTTAGACAAATAAAAATATGTATATATTTTATCCAAATATTTGACCAAGAATTGATAAGGAACAGGATCAATAAAATTCAGATGATTGCCATCCCTTTATATGATGACTTTAAACTTAGACCATCAGGAAGTGTTTGAGACGTGGCATCAGAAAGTCAGTTTAACGTGTGTTTGCATATACTGTGTGTAAATAAACTGTTTACCGTGTTTGTGAACTGACAACAAACTGGTCCAAATACGCTATTTTGAACTGAACTGAACTGAACGCTCCTTGTTAGCAGGTTGTCATATGACAAATTAAAAACAATAAAAGCCACTCTTCCTCGTCCTACCTTGACGTTGCCATTGGCCATGTGCTGAAGCACCCAGATGCGGTGGGACCAGGCGTTGTAGTTGCTGGGATAGCGGCAGGCGGCGTCGGAGCACACCTTCATCTCCTGGTGGAGCGTCCTGGCCAGGTGATCACTGAGCTGCTGGCTCCTCCCTCCATCAGCCTGCTCCACTTCACCCTGCTGCTGCTTCCTGTTGCGGCCCACAGCAGACACCTGACGCAGGATCTGCTGCAGCACCCAGCGTCTGCAGGGAGACATCAGCTGCTGAGTGACATCACCTGGTGTGCAGGTAGGGCAGTTACTACTGTCAATGATTAACTTGTTAATAATCTAATTGATTAAAGACACATGAACAGAGGATGCAGAGGAGGAGCTGCACTGTGTAGTACCTGGTTCTACCACTAGGTGCCTCTTACTGTTCAGTGAGATGGAGTTACAGGTGTTTACTGACTAATTATAAAGCTAAGCATTGAGATGCTTGCATCCAGCTGTTTGGCAGCTGTCTGTTTCAGCCTCAGTCTTTAACAGGAGCAGAAGCAGCTGCTCGGCTGACGCAGGCTGGGATTGCAACACACACACACACACTCACGCACGCACACAGTGGATGCAGCACACAACTAGCTCTGTCAGGCTGCAGTTTGTAGTGATACAAATATTAAAGTAAAGCACTGGGACAGAGATGGAGAGGAGGAGTTATTTTCAGAGTTAAAGAGATGCTTCAAAGAGTCTTCAGCCTGATCATGACCACAGTCTCTCTCCTCTCTCTCCCAGTCCATCTTTCACACTGTTGTCAGTTGGCTTTTTGGGATTGTTACTGGCTAAAATACCTGATTCCTGGGCAGCTTTTCTAAAAAGTTGCAATGAATGTTGTGATGCTTTTAGTTTTTTTTTTTGTTTTTTTTGCAATGAAACTGTGGGAACAAATAAAAATTGAAATATTTTATTTCATCTGGAGAAAAAAAGTAGCGGAGCGTCGTTCCAGTGGCTCCGGCAGCTCTACACCTGTGGTTCCACCACACTGTTGAATGTGGTACAAAACATTTTAACCCTGCTTTGTGTAAAACGTCGGGGAAGTGCTTTACACGGTCTTTAACAGTCATTTTTGTTGGTAAATGTGAGATGCTCATGTCACACGTGTCTGCAGCTTCACAACATTCTTCAAGCAGGGAACAAGGAAGTGAGTTTGGTGATGTACATCAAGGTTTCGCGCAGGGACTGGTGTGATTGGTTCAACTCATTGGAAACTATGATGATTGGTTAAATTTGCGGAAGAGTTGTGGTGACTGGACAAAAATGCAAGGTCGCGCAGAATTCACAGATTGGTTCAATTAAATTGCATTAATTATTGTGATCCCGACATTCTGGAGGGTCTTTGTTGTGATGTTAGCCATGTATACTAGCTCATGTGTTAACAAAATGACACACTGTTGATGTGCGACGTAATCACGGACAGGCATTTTGAACAGAGTTTCGGTTCTCAACCGGACTCCAACAGCTGCTGTCATTCATAAACGCTGCTCAGTTACCAACCGTTTCAGCCAACACACTGTAGTGACTAATATTTGGAGGTGTTCGGTGAAGAACAGGGTGGGACGGTTAAGGCAAATACCACAGAGGTGCAGTGTCCAACTGGATCTCTACATAACAGGTGTTACAGTACAGTGGCTAATGAGTCCTGTCCTTACACTGACTGCCCCAAAAACACAAATGAACAACAACAGTGCCCTCTGCAGCCAAGTCTTACCGGTGTATCCACGTCTCCGGGCTCTTGGGGAACTTGGTGAGGGCCAGCTTGCCCAGGTAGAGGTCCTTCTCTGGGTTAAGAACTCCGCACTGCAGCAGCTCCTTCCTGCAACAACAATCAGCCACACATTAGGCTGCTTTCAACGAACAGAAACCCTGTTCAGACCTGGTATTAACATCCGTCTCAGGTGACCTGATCACAAGTGGTCAGCTCTAAGTTCAGGTGTGAATGCACCAAGACACATTGAGGACACATTTGAGATCCGATCACTCAGACCACATTCAGAGGTGGTCTGAGCCACATGTGGCCACATTCTTTTAACAGTGTGAACACAAATGCATCCTGGGCCACATTGGGGGGGGGTTGTTGTTTCATATAAAGGTGAGACAATAGAATACAATCTGTGAATGGATCTGAAGCTAACCAGTGGTTTGAAATACTCTGGACTCTGGGAAGTTCTCACAGCAGCTACTGTTTTATCTTTCACTGTGACCATTTCCAGGTACACAGCAGAAACACAGTAGAGTACAGAGGAATCCACCAGGTAAGGTGTGCTGCTCTGTATGTGATTGGCCAATGCAGCGCCTTGCTGGATGACATCACATGAACCAGATTCAACTTTTTTTGAAGCACATCGTAGTGTTGTTCTTTTCAAATGAATGAGAATGGCTGCAGGGTGTGAGCGTGGCCGCACAGCAGACTACATCCTGTGTTGTGTTGGGCTGAGATCAGCTTTGACTATATGGTCGTCTTTTGTGTAAAGATGTCATCCACTTGTTGTACACAGCTGACATTCATAAGAACAAATGTATGTAGCTGTGCTGGTGAATCTGTACCTGACATTCCAAGCAGTGGTGAAGTCTGGGTTCAGCAGCAGCAGTGTGCAGGTGATATCCACTAAAGCTGAGGACACACAAACACCATCTATTAGCTTCTCTCGTTTTCTTTATTATTATATAACATTACATTTATTCAGTTACTGGCAGGTCATTGGCTCTCAGTACTGGAGAAATTATGAAAATAGATTTCCTATGTTTTATTGCAACATGAAAGTTCTCTGGCACATTTTATCTCATCAACTCCGTTTCTGATTAAGACATTCATCTATAATGCATTCTCACTGTTCGCAGCGCAGCAGTTCATCTGCATCTCTCTCTCTCTCTCTCTGAATCTGTGTGTATCAAGGGCGGGGCAGCTCTGTCACACACTGTAGCACCGTAAAAACACACACAGACTGCTCTTTGTGACAATGCTGGAGAGGACTAAACGTTCTAAGTGTGGTTAACGGTTTTGCATTTCAGAGCAGAAACACAAGCAATCTCCAGAAACATCCAGGGAAAGTCTGTTCCAGGTGTTCCAGGTGTGTTTGTGCCACTACTGCACAGTAAAATACTGTGAAAGAGGTCCTGTTGTAAATCACTGTGTATTACATTTACATCGTTACAAAATCAGCCTGTTAGTAGTGATCTGTTCAAAACAACGTTGTTGCAGTTTATTACAACAGAATGTTAATTGAGTATAAGTGGAAAAAATAAGCAATGTTAATTCAGTTATTTTATTTTTTTTCCTCTTACAAAATAAAAAAAAAGGTCCAATGAGAGAACTGTTAAAGTACCAGGTCAATAAGCAGTATCAGTAAAAGTAGTAGTACAATTTAAATCCTAACCATACCCATCCTTAGTAAGAGCCTTAGATAAACAGCATCACCAGGACACAATCTTCACTTATCTAAAACTATAATAATACAAAAACTAAAATAAAACAGGGTGTCATCTTGTCATATTAACGACTGAGACCTGCCATTAAAAACACTTATTAAAATAAAAAAAAAATAAAAAAAAAAAACTGTATGCAGTTGGGCCAGAGTTTTTGTCAAGGGTTCTGTACATAACAAGCACATTGTGTGCATCAGTAGCTGCCACATCCCATCACTGCTGCAGTATATCCTGCTTGTTACTGATGCTGCAGTTCTGAGGTTAAAGAAGACAATGAAACTGGTCCCAGTACTCTCTGTACAGATATGACATACATGTCACAATAAATACACCATCATATCTAATCATCTGACTGTAACCAGGCAGACGTTGAGTGAGTTCAGTTACCTTCCCTGTCCAGCCAGTGTTTGCGCTGGCGGTAGAGCAGCAGTTTGTTGTGGACATATGGCAGCAGGAACTTGACACACCAGCTCTCTACACCCAGCTTGTTCTCCACCAACACGATGGGACTGCGGTTGTAACGAGCCTCTGGACATGGGATCACGCCGATCTCGTCACTGAGGGAGGAGACGGAGAGAGTGACGGAGGTTTTCACCTGTTGTCTATTAACATGGAAGAATCACTGACATCACATCATGTGGCGTCAAATCACATTCTCAGGGACAGCTCGACAGTTTCTGAAAGACCTTTTGTTCAAATGCTGAGACACAATCAGTCACAGCTCAGCTTGGTTTTCTTCATGCTTTTTTTGTTTGTTTTGTTCTTGTAGGATATTTGACTAAGACTTTTTCTTAAAAGGGACTATTTGTAAATTTTCTCTGCTGCCGAATGTGGTTTCTTGTCAGTATCAGGTTGTGGAGATTGTCACATGACAAGAGCTTCAGCCATCGTTGTGTTTTCAAGACAAGAGGTTATAATACGTCCTCTAAGCAGGACTTCCAGGCAGATTGGCCTGAGCTGGGGCTAGCTGGTTAGCACGCTAACTTCAGTAGAAGAAAAAAGATGATAGAGACAAGAGTTAACATTTGCATTGCTTTCCACTTCTGGAGACAGTGTTTGGTGAGTAAAGTAATGAAGTTTGATGCTGAACTCACTATGTTTCTCCTAGCGTGGCACATAAACAGCTGTTAATACTAATGGCTATGTAGCAATAGCACAACTTATAATTAGCTCCACAAAGGTCCTTTTACACTGTGATTAACAGGTTCATGTCATGATGTCTTGCTGTGAGATGTGTATAGTAAAATCTTGGTCACAAATTAATCGGTCAGACTACACGATATTAATTTGGGGGCATATTAAGAGGTTGTGATGAATGATTCTTAGTATTATGATGTTAATAAATATGAGCAAACAGACTCGTTTTTTTACTACAAACATGATGCTTGTTGTAAATATGTACAGGCCAAGTAAAAGTGTTATCCCCTTTTTCATGGCCAGTGTTATGACGATGACATGGGTTGTAGCAGGTCACACTGTGAAAACTAGATCCTTTCACATCAGTCAACTTTTGTGTTTTTGTCTTTGTTCTCCAAAGATCTAAACCGGCTGTTCAGGACCACAGCTGACCAACAACCAGAGGTTTCAGCTTGTTTCTCACGGCTGTTACCTTTCATTAGGACAGTCCAGCATCCCTCGGTCCATGAGGGTCTCCAGCCGTCTCTTAAAAAAAGACTAACTGACTACCTTTTCTGAATTTCTGGTCCTGGTCTCCACAGCTCACATTCCTGCTTCATTAGTTATCAGAGACAGATGAACCGCTAACAGGTAACGTTGGCTGCTATCACTAGCTAAACCTGACAGCCTGCTGCAGGTTTACCTCAATTAAAGAGACGGAGGCAGCAATAAAAAGACATAAAAATTAATTAATTACTAAATGACTTGATCTCATCGTTAATGAGCTAGCGACACTGGCCCGTGCAGAATGTGGTAGATTTGACAGCAGCCTTATCACGTCAAAAGGTTATCGAGCTAACTGCACCAAACACAACAGCGTTAACTTCATCTGTTAACGAGCACATAGGAAACAGTTTCCGCGGGCGTGTTCCGAACAAACACGTTATCTGTCTAACGGAACAAACGAACAGCTGAGCTAGCTCACTAAACTGTCAACTTTCTGTGGACCGCTCTGATTCCAGGTGATAGTCCGAGCCCACACAGTTGAATAGCTGGATGAAGATGGATGTGACATCGGACACTGTCAATGGATGTGACCGCCACCACCCCGGTCTGTCTGGGTTCTTCACGGCTAGCTTTACTTACATGTTGGGGTTTCTCTTGAAGGCATTAGTGATGTCTTTGACAACTCTCTGGACCAGGACGTCCACCTCCTCCTCCGACTCCGCCATTTTTAGAACATCCAGTGACGTCACACAGACAAAGATCGTTTTCCGGTTTAAAAAAACAATAATACGGAAGCCCGGAAAAGCCATAAGTAAAGATACTGCCGAGGCTCGTGGGTGTAAGGTCTAATGGGGGCTAAGCAGCAAGGCTGCGTTTAATGCATTCACTTGAGGAAAAAAAAGTCTGCTCTTTTTTCCTGAATTACTGAGATAATTATCTCAGAATTCTGAGAAAAGTTTTCATGAGAAATCTAAATTCTGCTGTATTTTTTTCAATTAACATGATTATTATAGAAATATCTCGTTAATTACAGTTTACAGTTTAGTTTATTTCTGCCATTTTCCAACTTATAAAACTCAGATACACTGGTAAGTAGACAATAAATAAACATTAGCTTATTTATTTTATTTTATTTATTTGTGATAATTATTTTGTTCATTCAGAAAAAAAATGATTGGAATTTTTTTAAAGAAAACTTTTCTGGGGCTCACTAGCATTCAACCTAATGTAACCCTTTGTAGCAGTATTTGTGACTGGGATTACTCAAGAGTCTATGTTAATTTACATGTAGTATAAATCTTCTCTACAGAATCATCAAATGCATCATTTTTCCCACATAATGAAACCTGCAATTTATATCTTTTGCTTTGTAAATCTGCTTTACAGTGTCTCACTGTACTCACTGGAGATAAGATTAAAATACTGCAGTGCATGCAACACAGAGACAGACAAAAACTCCCTGGTGTGATCTAATATTGAAAAAAGAAAATCTTGAAAAGACTAAGTGTTGGGGAAATGAAACAGCCTGACAGTCTCCCGTTGACTCCCCCACCTGAAGTGAAGCCTGCAACTTCACTTTCAAACAGCGTTACATAAGAGATGGAGAGCATCTGTGGAAAAAGTGTGTTATCCTGATGTGGGGGAACCACAGTGGGGGAGTCGACTGTTTTCTTGCCAGAAACTGTGAAAACTATTGATTCAACCTGCTTCCCTCTTCTGTTGTGAGCAGCACAATGACAATACATTTATTGTCTCCAGCAAAAGACACACAGGTCCTTTATAAATGATCTCAATCCCGAGTCAGTCCACATCAAAGTGTAAAATCTACTCATTTCTTCATGTATTTTTCTTGTGTTGAGTGTTGGATTAATCAAACCCAGGATTAGTGGTGCAATCTGCCACCTTGATGTTTTATTACACACACATGGCCATTTAAATCCCTCGATCATTAATCTCTGTTTCTCATTCTGACCAGTTACTGTTTGTAAATTTCACTTTAACTTCATGAGTTTAATGAGAAACACACAATCTTTTCCAGCTTCTTCTTGTCCAGTTTGGTTTCCTAGGTTACTATGCCCTGGTGTCTAGGATGCAAATGTAAAAACAATGGTGTTTTGCAGTGCAGGTCCCACTTGTACTTTTATCTAGTTGCTATCTTGTGCAACACAGCACTAATCCACCAATATGAGTGAAGGAAATAATTCTGGTGACTCCCTGACCTGCGGTACAACATCCTGCAGTACAAGCCAGGACATATTTTACATGTGTTTGTTCTCCAAGAGACTCAGCCCCACCTTCTCTGTCTCTCTCTCTCTCTCTCTCTCTCTCTCTCTCTCTCTCTGTATGAATTGTGTCCTTGTCTCTGTGCTTGGCTTTGCTTTTTGTGTTTGTGTAGTCTGTCATCTCACCAGGTCTTCATGGTGGAAAGGAGGTCATGTGGCTCAGGTTCAGTCTGTTTGACGGCATCTGGAAGTTGGTCGACGTCCTCCCGGATCACTTTCTTAATTAACGTTCACGATCTATCTTTAATCTGTCTTTCCAGGATATAGTTAGTTAGTTATACAGTTTCTCAACCTTTACAGTGATCTGACGACACAACAACTGATACTGATAATGAATTAAGTTCCACTCTCTCCCTGCTAAGTGCTTTCCTATCTAAAATCTTGACAGAACATTGTGCTATTGTGATAGCTGACCATCAATACCATTCAGTTGTATTGTTCTGAGTATTTCAGTAATCATCTGCCAAATAGTCAGTGTTATGTAGCTCACAGTTAAACCATGGTGGAGACTGGTCTGACAGAATCCAGCATCATATGTTTCTGTGACTTCTACTAACTGAAATCTGACCTCCTCACAGGAACTGGACTTGATCTGGTGCATTCATTGAACGCACAGGCTGTGACCTCTACGGGTTAATTAGTGAGCTTAAGAGGTGCTGGTAGGGCTTTTCTTGTTTAAACTTTGGACAGAGCGAGGCCAGTTGTTTCCCCCACCTCCATACTGTATGCTAAGCTAGGCTAACCACAACCGACATGCTAATACACACACATGGGATTGAAATGTTGTTATTTTTAGACCTGTAAGGCTTTAAAAGAACAGTGCAATCTCTGTTATTTTCTTGTAGTTATTGCCTTGTATTTTGAATGTAATGTTTGGGTAAAGTGACTTTAGGTCAAACTACGGTATGAGGACAAGCTGAGGGGAACTATTCTCTCCAGCTGCCAGACTCTGGGCGGGGGACCTTTCACTACACTGGAACTTCAGCTCTGTTTTGTTTGGGTCTGATTCATTAAAGAAAGCCGACCAACACAAATGGCTTGAATTATCCATCAGGATTTGACTTCAGTGAGTTTAACAAATGTGACAATCCTGATAAACAAACTGCAGGATTTATGAATTAGTTTCATGCCAAGTAAAACTCAAGTGATGATGATATAAAAACTGACAAGACACTACTGTCTGTTTTTCAAAGCGCACCGCAGTTTGATTCAAATATGTTCCTGAACCTAAAGCAATAGTTAGTTCCTACAGAAATGATCCTTTAAGGAAACATCACACTTCCAGGATCATCATGTCTTTAAAAGAAAAATCAGTCAACCACGAAAAAGAGAAAAACTCTATCATTGTGTTTCAGAATAGTTTAAGGTGGAGTGCGGGGGGAGGTGGAGAGAGAGAGAGAGAGAGACGGCCAAACATATCAGCATTTTAAATGTTATAATTGATATCTTTCATGTACATTTTCCCCTCTAATTCTAATTTCAGAATTATTATTTTGCAATTCTAATTTTAGCCTCATTTATCTAACTCCTTCAACTTCTATCAAGATTGCTTCAGAAATGAAAGAGTTACTAAAAGCATCACAGTAGAGTTATTCTTTTTTGTTGCCTTGCCAGAGAAAAGGTTAGCTGAAGACCTCGCAGCTGTGTGTTTGTTTGGAAAGTGGCAGGTAAATTAACCAATCACATTTTGATTTACGGTGGGTGGGACCAAAAATCACTGCCCCAGGCCAGAGACAGTGCAGAGAGGGGATCATTTCCTGTATCTAGGTTTCACCACTGCCCCGCGCCTTTAGGAGACCAGCAGCAGGTCCTGAGTCTGTTCACTCCACTAGGAGAAATGAACCTGATCACAGAATTTGACTGATAGTCACCAAAGTAAACACTGGACCGGTTATTCACAAACCACATATCTACCAAATATTCTGACACTAAAATGTCATTTTTCAGACGGGAGACCTGTCTGTGTCTCAGCATCACAGATACTCTTCTCTCTGTTGGTTCTGGTTTGGCTCCACGTTTTAACAACCAGGTAATAAATTAAATGATAATATATTTGAAGGGATTTATACGTGAAACCATGAATTAAAGGTCAGCTCCTCACCTCTCCAAATATCCAGACAGAATAAAGCATGAACGTGTAGTATGAATCATTTTTTCTATGATCAGCGGGTAATAAATAGTTTGTCTGTTGTGCAAATTCGATGCCCTCAAATTAAAAGCCCTTAGCAGAGGTGACGGTTAAAACTTTTTTACATTCAAACAAGTTGGATGAATAATAAAATATATAATTGCAGATCAGTGGCAATAACTCAATAACATTTTTCTTTCTGCCCGAACAAAACTTTATTTATATAGCACCTTTTAAAAACATAGTTTACAAAGTGCTTTGACAAATGGATCAAAAGCTTTGACTATCAAAAGCAGAACAGAAATAAGGCCGAATTACAGAAGGAGGACAAATAATACACTTCAACATAAATAAGGACAATTAGAGGGAGGAGATGCTATGAATACACACACACACACACACACACACACACACACACATACACACACACAATAAAAGCAATAAAAGGGCGATCTGGACACGATAAAAGACATCACATAAAAGCAAGTCTAATACCAGTAAGAAGACGAGCTGCTGTGTTCTGAACTAGCTGGAGGCGGGAGAGTTTGATTTATGCCATAGAGGAGGGAGCTGCAGTAGTCCAGTTTTGAGAAAATGCATGAATGACTTTTATCAGATCCGGTTGTGAGATGATGGATTTGCTTTTGAAGATGGATTTTATTTAGAGGAAGCCGGACTGGACACCCTTTTTTGGAAGGAATAGTCAGTGTTTCCTTGACTTCTAAAGCAACAGGGCTGTGATGCATCATCCATTGCTGGTGCAATAGAGGAGGTGCCACAGTTGCATAACTTAGTTGATCTAATATGTGTTGTACAAACCTATGATGGTGCATCCATCATGAGTAAAGCACCGGGGGGGTTTCCAAGCTTGAATCAGAGAGCGACTCACTGAAGTGTATGTGCATTGCACGGCTCAAGAGCTCAACCTTGGTTTGCGCCACACAAAGCTGAACCTGAAGCTGACCGGCTGTCAACCAGTCTCTTGTTAACCACAAGTTCATAGAAATCCACAGACAACTTGGCTCAAGGCCATCTGAACTCTGCCGCCATTCACAACCACATGCACACGTCAGGTGAAGTCTGTCAGTGCTGCTCTGAACTACTTCCTGCCATTTGAGTATCTCAACACATCCGTGGCCATGGTGTGTATTCGTGTAAATGTGTTTATATAATATATTTATTATGTGGGTGTGTAAATATTTATTAAGATATATATTAAGATATATATATGTATAAGTGTTGCAAAATTGTTGTTATATATGCATATATATAATATTAATATTAATAATTATATAATGAATAATTATATTAAACAATTTTGTGATACATTATACTCAGTGTTCGCGATATTGTCAATTACTACATCCCATGTGGAACAAGCCAAGATACATCAAGTATATTCGATATCTCGCCCACCCCTACCTTCATGTCCAGTGGTAAGATCCTCTGTTAGTAATTACAGCATAGCTGCTGCGCTCCACAGGGTGAGACAAGCTACCTGACATAGCAATGTTATTACTATCTCACTTACTTGTCCAGTAAGTGAAAGTCAAGTACAAGCTTAGACTAAACTCAGATTTGTCCCGAACACATACATCTTGTTAGTTAAATTATATTTCAGTTTTCAGATGAGTCTATTAAACTGGTTTGTTAGGAAGAATAGTGCAGGTGAGGGAGGAAAGAGAAGCGAGAGAGCAGGAAGGAGGACAGGAGAGAGAAGGTACAGTGGTAGGTCATGAGCGAGGAGAGGAGCGAGGAGAGGAGCATGGAGACGATTGAGGAAAGGTGCCAGGGGAGGAGCAAGGAGAGGAGCGAGGAGAGGAGCGAGGAGAGGAGCGAGGAGAGGAGCAAGGAGAGGAGCGAGGAGAGGAGCGAGGAGAGGAGCAAGGAGAGGATCAAGGAGAGGAACGAGGAGAGGAGTGAGGAGAGGAGCAAGGAGAGGATCAAGGAGAGGAACGAGGAGAGGAGTGAGGAGAGGAGCAAGTAGAGGTAAGGAGAGGAACGAGGAGAGGAGCGAGGAGAGGAGCGAGGAAAGGAACAAGGAGAGGAGCGAGGAGAGGAGCGAGGAGAGGAGTGAGGAGAGGAGCAAGGAGAGGAACGAGGAGAGGAGTGAGGAGAGGAGCAAGTAGAGGTAAGGAGAGGAACGAGGAGAGGAGCGAGGAGAGGAGCGAGGAGAGGAACGAGGAGAGGAACGAGGAGAGGAGCGAGGAGAGGAACGAGGAGAGGAGTGAGGAGAGGAGCAAGTAGAGGTAAGGAGAGGAGCGAGGAGAGGAACGAGGAGAGGAGCGAGGAGAGGAGCGAGGAGAGGAACGAGGAGAGGAACGAGGAGAGGAGTGAGGAGAGGAGCAAGTAGAGGTAAGGAGAGGAACGAGGAGAGGAGCGAGGAGAGGAGCGAGGAAAGGAACAAGGAGAGGAGCGAGGAGAGGAGCGAGGAGAGGAGTGAGGAGAGGAGCAAGGAGAGGAACGAGGAGAGGAACGAGGAGAGGCGTGAGGAGAGGAGCAAGGACAGGAGCAAGGACAGGAACGAGGAGAGGAGCGAGGAGAGGAGCGAGGAGAGGAGCGAGGAGAGGAGCGAGGAGAGGAACGAGGAGAGGAGCGAGGAGAGGAGCGAGGAGAGGAGTGAGGAGAGGAGCAAGGACAGGAACAAGGAGAGGAGTGAGGAAAGGAGTGAGGAGAAGAGTGAGGAGAGGAGCAAGTATAGGAGCAAGGAGAGGAGCGAGGACAGGAACAAGGAGAGGAACAAGGAGAGGAGTGAGGAGAGGAGCAAGGAGAGGATCAAGGAGAGGAGCGAGGAGAGGAGCGAGGAGGGCCTGGTCATTTAGTTTGAAGCTTTTCTGACTTGCATGAAAAGAGGCTGCGGTCGCATCCTCATGGACACCGGAACAACATCACCATGGCTGAAAAACATTCTAGAGGAAACACAGGACTCCCTCATATAAGGCCACTCTGTTCATTCGGATAGGCCGGAAGGTGATGGGCTGAACGGCTTTACACAGTGTTCATGCTGAAAACATCACCCTGGACTCGCATCTCCTCATTCGCCTCCTTCGGCTACAGGCACTAAAAAATTCAGCAGTGAGTCTCTCCAAAGTCTGCAGGTAACAGGAGTCAGGAGCAAGGCCTAATGTCCGCAGGCCGTAAAGATGAATTTGTTCATCTTTGTCCACCACTACAAGGGAGGACAGCGTCTGGTGTAGGCGCAGTGTGCCCCTCCTGAAGCACAATCATGGGAGTGATGACAACTGGTAACATCGTCACCTTTAATGGGCTGATAACTTACAGCGCGTATAGGTTGTGTACAGGATGTGTTGGTTTAAATGTATGAATACAGAGGTCAGAACTGTCTTCCCTCTCTAGTCACATCATTATCACTGCTGAAAGGAACAACATATTTGCTCAGTAAGTAGAGGCAGACTTGTAGAATTATGGGATGTAGTGTTTCTGAATATAACCATATCCAGATGTGTAATATGTGTCCACAGTAGTCCTGAGCTTTGGGAATATCCTGCAATCCCCACATATATTTCACATTAGCTGTTTGATTCCCTGGAAAAACCATCCTCATTTTGGAACAGGAAATAGAGGAATACACAGGGATGTAGTGGAGGGTGAACTCAAATGAACACCTCTCTGTTATTCGTGTAGTGCTTTGAGACTGCTTTGATCTGTGATATTGGTGGGGAGTTATGATCATATTTAACCACATATTGTTTTCCACATATCAGACACATCTCAGGAATATTTTCCCTCATATCTTTGTGACCTCACTCGTCTGCTTCAGGCCGTAAAATGGTGTAACAACTTTTTTTTTCCTGGTCCTTCAGCATATGTCTCACGGTCCTCATCACCACATGATGTTTGTTCAGTTGTCATGGAGTTATCATCACACACAGAGCATGGTTGTGTGGTCATATATGGGAAACACCTGGCTCCGTTTAAAGGTGCTCTCTGGTGTTAATGTAATGTAATGTACTGTGTTTTATGTGTCTGTGTTTACAACACAAGGGCGTAGGTTTGGTCACTGGTAAGGACACAACAACCCCTCCAAAACTCAGAGGACTTTTTTATGCTGTCAACCAAATGGTTTGTTAACATTTAAGATCTGGATTTACATTTAAATAGTAACTTTACCCAGTAACAGATCATGGAATAAAAGTAAACTTTAGGACAAGGATTGGTTCTTTAGGTTTGTGACGCTGTTTGAATCTGTTTTTATGAGACTGTCATTGGTTCACTGCAGTTCACGGTGGAAACACTCAGTCATGGTGTTGATGATTATTTCACTCATCGTATGTCTTGTATTATAAAGAATGAAAACTTGATGTTCATTGGAAGTAATAATTTACTAGTTGATATATTATTAAGTAATGTATGAATGTTTTCTATCTGCTTTTACATGGACTGTGTATAAGAGTGGATGTAGACTCTGGTTCTGAACTGCCTTAAACCTGCATTCTTTCTAATGGCCAGCAGGGGGCGAGTCCACTGGATGAAGAAAGAAGTCTGTGTATAGAACACTAGTTCCCAACCTTTTCCAACTCATGACCCACTTGAAAATCTCAAAAATGTTGGCTGCCCACGTCCGAGCCCGTCACAATATGGAAGCCAGATAACGCCTTCTCCGAGCACTTTTTATTTTAATGGTAATGATGGAACTTTCAGGACTGAAAGCTCAATTTTTCTCTTTCCATTCCTCCTTTTAATTCGCCAGTTTTTTGCCATGGATTTAATCTGTTAGCACACAATCAGACTGAAATAACAAAGTATATGGTGAGGTCCAGTAGTGACAATTTAAAAGTTTATCACAATGACAGGCCCGAATTCAAGAAAAAAAAACTTTTTTTTAATGGTGTTTCAGATCATTTTATTTAAAAACATTATAAACATTACATATTTTCACCAAAATTGGTCTGTTGAGCAAATGATTTGTCGGCCTACTTGCGATACCTTCGTAGCCCACCAGTGGGCCCGAGCCCACAGGTTGGGAACCACTGGTATAGAAGTCTATGGGAAAATGATTGTACTTTGCACTTGATTTATTACCTCAGTAAACATGACTTCCTAACGAGCTTGTGGTCTCAGTCTCTAGTTTCAAGTCCTGTTCAATGCAACATGATGTCCATTTTTTTACATCATGGTCCCACTTAGAGGAAAACAGGCGATAAAGCAGGGTAAGCTTTAGGGCGTGGCTATTGTGTGATTGACAGACCGTACCACACACATTGACCTGCCAATCAGGATAGAGGATATAGTGATGTGTCTAGAACTCAGACCTTTCATTGTGTGTTTTCAGTTCTTGTGTGACTGAAATGTCTTGTCCAGTGTTCGGTACCAAAGGACACTCTTAGGAGTCAACTGTCCAGTTCAGCATCCCAGTTAATATCACACTTAACCTGAATTACAGATGTGCCTTGTTAACCATTCTAGCCAGACCGTGGCTGGGTAGAAAAAACCATATAACAGTGAGAACTGTATCATAATGTTAACTACAGACAGACAGTGGTTAGATCACACAAACATCACGCCACATGAATCATCATGTTGCTCTATTGTAAGTTCACCATATCAGCTAAAAAGGTGATGACATGAAAGTATTGCAGCTTGCTATGCACTTACTCAGCTCTTTTGTGTACCCCATGTCACATGGTTGACCGGGTGGCTGAAGACTGATCATGTCTGCATCAGGGTAGTGTGTTCTTCATCAGCATCAACCGGGCAGCTGTTAGGGATGGAGTATTTCCTTTCATCATTAATCAACAGCAGCTCTTTACTTCGTTCTGCAGTGCGAGAGAAAGCAGAACTTGATTAAAATAAAATGTTTTATAATATTAGTCTATGTTTAATAAAAATTCAGGCTCAGCATCACATGTTGCTAACTTTTTCCAGGTTGAGCTTTAAATTACAGCTCCCACAACGCCAAATGACTCCGCCCACTCCTCATCTAAATGTTATTTCATTTAATTTTAATTGTATTGGATAAACACCTACGTGCAACTTAAAGTCCCCAATTAAAATATTAAGCTTAAAGACTAGACTCTATTGAGGAAGTAGGTGAGAGGAGGATGTTAGCTAAGCTGACATCCATATTTCCATAGATGTTTATTCTATAGATGTTTATTTTTCTGCTGTGGTAAATGAATTTCCCAGTTGTGGGATTAAAAAAGTGTAAAATCTAAATCTAAAAATCAGTGTATCTATTATAAATTGAAACTTGTTTGAAGCCATATTTGTCTCATTGGTCATTTCTGTTTGTAACAACAACAGAGTGAGAGTCATGATGACCTCCTGACCATGCTACTAAGACACTAATAACTTTTTTGGACATGACCAGACTTTTATTGGCTTGTATACAGCAGCAGGAAAGGGTATTAAAGGCCCTGAGCGCCTCTGGGTCCGGCCCTGAGTGTGACGGCGCAGAGCAGCGGAGGGGGGGGGGGGCGGGGAGGCGCTGAGACCTGGACCGCTGCTGCTCCCTCCCGCCTCCACGACTTCCATTCAACCACCCAGACCGACACTGCATCCCTCCCGCCGACACCGTTACAACATGTGAAGGACAGAGACGGTCAGTGAGGGTGTAAACGAGCTGCTGGTTCTTCTGGGACGAACAGTGATTTAACGACAGATCTTCAGACTCTCAGCGGCGGACACGATGCGCAGCTGGTGTCTGACTCTCCAGGGTAAAACTTCACGACTTTTGGTTTTTGTTAGTTCACTTTTCTCTGCTGTGCCACAGACGCTAAAGCGCGGATGCTTGTGTTTGCTCTTGTTGCAGCGCTGCTGCTGTGCGCGCCGCTCGGGGCGCAGCAGCAGCCGCTGCTGCCCGGGTCCTGCAACTTTGAGCTGGGCACCTGTGGCTACACGTCGGACCCGCAGTTCGGCAGCTGGAGGATGAATGAAGAAGGTACAGTGTCATCATGAGCTCTGCACGCTAACAGAAACAAACACACTGCCATTCAAATACACCATGATGGAGTCCACAGTGGACGGGTGCTGTAGAAATATAAAGAAAACTGAACAGTAACTTACACTGAACTGATCCAGTTAGACAGTGAGCACTGCGGGTCCAGGCACACTGAGTCTGATCCACATTTACACACAGTACAATGTCTCTGATATGTGAAACCACAAACCCACATACAGATGTGGAAAGCGTGTCAGCTGTGTGGGAGCTGTTCTGAGGTGTTGACCTGTGACTCGTCATCACCATCACATCAGCATATCTGCCTCCTGTGAGGACTCGCAGACCAGGTTCTGTTTGTTTTCTGCAGACGTTGCCAACGAGTGGGTTGAGTTTACCACCTCTGACTGTAGGTGGCGCTTTTAAGAACTGAACATCTGCACCACTCCGGCCTCTAAAGACTTTTATTTCTCATTATAAAGTATTGCTTACAGCTCACTCCACTAATAAACAACCACATCAACATCATCCACCCTCATCCTTTAAAGTTCACGCCGAGCTTCTGCTGAAAAATCATCATCTCAAATATTAGTATACAGACGGCATATTTATTATATACAGCCAACAATACGCTGTCAGTGTTAGATGATGTTGAAATAATATTTCAGGGAAGACTCACTGTGTGTTTAATGTGCATAACAACACACATTAAGTGCATTATGTGTTTTGATTATAATATGTTTTTCAGGGGTTGATTAGAAATGTTGCATTCAGTAACATCGGTGCAGTAACGTCTCACCTGCAATGAGAAATATCAATGTGTCTCAGCTTCTATGATGCACATGCTAATGCTCCCTCAGACAGGATTCATTATTTTATCTCCCAGGTGAAATGCAGTCTAGATCTAGTGATAGTCCTGTTGATGCGAGTCCAGAAAATCTCAGCTCACAAATGCAAACACACAAATGGTTAATTACAGCAAGGCTCTGGTGCCATGTTGAAAGTTGTAGCTGTGAAGTATTGAACAGGCTGAGCAGAGGACGGGAGAGAACTGTGCAGAACGTCACGAGAAAACAGCAGAGAATAGAAAGAAGTCAGAGAATATTCTTCTTTCTATTATTCTGTGTGTCTGTGTGTGTGTGTGTGTGTGTGTGTGTGTGTGTGTATGTGTGTATTTGAGTCAGTTACTCAGATGGATAATAGAATATAACCAGGGGGTTTTCCTGGCATAAAACAGCTCTGTGAGGATTTCCTGTTGAAAGACCAGAGGTTGATCAGAGGTTGATCAGAGATTGATCAGAGGTTGATCAGAGGTTGATCAAAGATTGATCAGAGATTGATCAGAGGTTGATCAGAGGTTGATCAAAGATTGATCAGAGGTTGATCAGAGGTTGATCAGAAGTTGATCAGGTTGTCTCTCTTTGCCGTTCACATCAAACATCACATTGTACCTTCCACAGGATGCTGCCGCTGTGATGTTACTTCATCTTTCTCAGCCTCGCTCACTGCAGCCGCGGGGTGGTTGAACCTGTAGTAACAGCACAGGACTAGTGTGAGTGGGAATGAGATTAAATGGTCACATGTGGGACATTTGTTTACATCAAGTGAGACAGAATCACAGGCGATGCAGGACACAGACTGTTGATATGGATACGGATGCTGGGTAATATGCGAGCCAATACATTAAGCAGGGTGGAGCTGTAATCTTCCTGGTTAAAAGAATAAGTTTCTTAGCAACCACAATTCCTATATACAGAGCAGTCTGCATCCTGTGATGACCAGGTTGTGGTTGGGCTCAAAGTCTCTAGAGCTTTTAAAAATTTAAATTCAAAAATTGTGTATTAGCAGCACAAAAGCAGAGAGAAATATTAGTGAACAGCAGAGCAACACTTGTCACATACTGGAGACACTGGTGGGAAGATGTGGTTCAGTTGTGTTTCTGAGTAATGCAGCCTGTGCATCACCTTGAACTGAATTCACCTGCAGCGTGAGCGAATACAACAACAATGAACCGGGGACATTGTCTCTTCCCAGAACTCTGCTGATATCTCTTGATTGAAGTTACAGGCCTCCTCAATGAAACCTTGAAGAGACCATCGAGTTCAGCTGTTCACAAACTCTGACACTAGCTGCTTGGTGCTCATGAATGTACCGGTGTAAAGAACTTGTACAGCCCCCTCCCTCCAGGCGGCGGGCACCTCGTCTAAACTGTACAGGCTCCAATGACTGATTCTGGAATAAGGGAGTGTTTATGAAACGCTGAGAGTCTGTTGAGCCACTTTTATATGATTTAAAAAATCATCTACCAAGGCAGAGCTGGAAAACAAAAGAGCAGGAAGTGAGGACTGTTAAACAGCAGAGACTTCTAGTTGAAGCCTTGGAGGTTCACCTCTGTACTTCCTGTAGGTAAGAGCCCTGGAGTTAGTTTCCTCAGCAGAGCCAGACCACCCCTCCAGCTGCAGTGTGGTGGCTCTGACGCTCGCTCATACCCGTCTTCCAACAAAACGAACAGGTATAAGCAGGTTTTTGTAAACACAGGTAAACCTGCCAATAAAAGCTGATTGACCAATTTTCCACCGCCGGTCAAGTTTGCCTTTCTGTCTGGACTGAGGACACACACAACTGCAGGGAGTGATGTCATCACATGCACTTACAGAGCACACACACAGACGCAGTGGAGGAAAAGTGAGCTGCTAGAAACGGGTAGAAACAGATCTGTCACGTCTCATCGTCGGGCTGTTGCTCCTGTGATTATGCGGGAGCCTCCGTGTGAGACGCTTGGATCGGTGATTGTGTGTTTTCTGTTTCCGGGCTGCAGCTCACTCTCAGAGGAAGGTGTAACCGTGGTGACAGGAGACAGGTGTGTCTACAGTGTCTGTGAGCTGAACGGTGTTACAGCAGGAAAAAGAGGCAAAAAAATGAGTGGGTTCGCCACAGTGTTGTGTTTGTATCAATAAAGCTGTGGAGTCAGGTGGACTCTGTCCTAGTTTCTCAGTTTGTCGGCGAAGAGACAAAAGTGACGTGAGACAAACTGTTGAAAACTGGACACAGCAGCTGAAACCAGAGAGAGAGAGAGAAAGTCTGTTGGTAACTTCAGTGCTGAGGCTGAAGTAGGTCAGAGTCAGCTGTTTGAAATGTGCTCGTTCACACATACATGTTCACCGATGACACAACTTCAGCTCACCTGGTACCGGACACATCAGAGGAAGGTGTGTTTACCTGATCAGTGCAGCTTCACAGTCCCGTCAGCAGGCTGTGGGGAGAGGCTACTCACTGAGTAACATCAATATGACAACACACCGAGGAACACAACACAAGTGTTTCCAGTAGACACTTAAAAGTGATGAGGGGGCTCCTGGGTTCGAGTCCAGTTTGTTGCCCATTTCTGCATATCATCCCCTCTCTCTGTCTCCCTGACTTTCCCATCTCTCTCTCTCTCTGTCTGTATCAGTATAAAGGCAAAAAATAACTTAAAAAAAAAAAGTGATGATGTGCATGGATGTATTTTAATAATAATAATAATCCGTGTGCACTTGTTGTTCAATGCTTTTAACTTCAAAAGTCACAAAGCGTTGAACAATTGTGTCCCAGCTGGGTTCATCACTTTTTTCTTTTTGTCCTCTGGAAACACTTCTGTTGTGTGAGTGTGTGAGTATCTGCAGCGCGTGTGTTGTCATATTGATGAAGATGTTTTCTGAAGTTGCTTGTGTTTTGTTTATTTGCATGTGTTTTCTTACGTTGCAGTGTGTTGAGCTCTCAGGGCCACCGTACTACTCTTGTGACATTGTGATTTTTTTTTTTTTTTGGTAATAATTACAGCGCTATTATCATATAATCACAAGCTTACAACTTTATCTCCTAATATTCTGACCTTTTCTGAGGAGACAACGAGGCAGTCTCAGTTATTGTGACTTGCAGCTGATAAACATGTCATTACCCTGTTTGACTGGTAAAAGATAAGCTGATTAAACTATGCATAAGATGTCATGAAATGCTGTGCTGAATCTGATCTCCAGTGTTATGAAAGTGTGTCACCACGTTCCACACACCGAGCCTCTGCTCCACCCCTCCCCTCCCCCCTTTTGTCTTTTTGTTTCTGCGGCTCCGCGAGCATCAAGCCAGAGCTCCCTCCTCTGTTTATGATCATCTGTCAGCACTGCTTATGTTCCCACTGGTGACATAAGTGTAAATTGTGTGTGCCATCTCTGCTCCAGCCAAGTGTGAAGTGACTGCAGCTAGTCTGTAGAGCCGAACCCCAAACAGGAGCTCCGGCTGAGGCCCAGCTCTAAACCACTAACCAGATTGAGGGGGGACTGAGCTCCAGTCCGACCTTGGAGCTGGGGATAGGCTACACCCACTGTGGCAATAAATAGGCTCATAAAAAAAAAAAAAAGAAGACGGGATCACGGTGGTGTTTTCTGTTTGGTTGCCATGGCAACGTGGGCTCCAGCTAAGGACGCTGCGCCAAAAAAAGAAGAAGTTGTGGTTAAAGGAGGATGGATGTTGGAGGTGATTATACTCACTAAACAGAGACAAAGAGCTCAGGCCGGAGGAGAGTAAACACAGAGACATGGATGGATGGAGTGAGGTGGAGATCTGTCCCACAGACCACCACCAGAGTGGTCCTCAAGGTGAAGGGGTCTGCTGATGTTAGTGGCACTTAAGACTGAAGAATAGGCCATAAATAGACCTCTTCTCCCTTCCTTGTCTCCTCTCCCTGTCTCCTCTCCCTGTCAATGCATCAGCTCTCCAGCCCTCAGTCTGAATCTGTACAAACCCCTGTAACTGAGTCTGGTCTCAGAATGACTCAGCTGCAGATGGAAGCGGAATGGAAACAGAAGAGTGATGGAAAAGTAGAGCCGAGCCTCAGATCCCTCAGCTCTACCCTCGCCGTCCCCAGCTGTGGTGCCATGAAAACCACCGAAACATCTGGTGAAGACTCTGGCACTGCTTCCTCTGCTGCCAGTGAGCTCTCACAGGAGAGACTCCTCTGTGCCAGAGGGTTTCATAACTGAACCAGGACACAGATACACACACATGATCAGCGAGGGAAGTGATTTACAGTTTTTATTACAGCTGTGTTTGCACATTTTCTAAACTAGGTCCCATTTAGAAACTTACACAGCCAAAAGTGTAAGTGCCACATACCTGCTGAACAATGAAACACTGCATTGGAAATATTATAAACACATCTCAGAATCAGGCATTTGCATAAACTGCCAAACACTTTTTTTTCATGATTTTCCTTTTTTCATAACATATTTGGATATTCCATCTTCTAAAGAAGCTCTTCTGTCTTCCACAGACTTGTATACATTTTCCTACAATGGAAAGTGACAGTACAGTAATCTGAAGGGGCTGAAATGTACACAGCACAGCAAACACCAGCGCAGTGTTGAAACTGAATCTATTTAGTTATCCAAAACATTACTGTTGTAACTGTGGTACAGTGTTGTACAAGAAAACAAAACCATATAAGAATTTGTACAAAGACCATACATGTCTGTGTAAAAACCATATTTACAGTGTCCACTTCCCGTTCTTGTGTAAACATCTGACCTCTTCCTCCATCATGTCTGTGCCTTTCCACTCTGTAGAAGATTGCAGTAACACAAAGTGCAGTGTGTGCAATATGGAACACACACGTTTTTTTTTTTTTTTTTTTTTACAGTTGACTGTATTGAACAATATGATAACCATTCATTCCCACAATGCAGTGCAGTAAATAGATGGCTGGAGTAACACAAAGCAGTGGTACGTATTTTAAAGTAATGCTGAAGTAGCCGTTAGATAAACCTGTTCTTACCTGTTCTCATTTCTGAAGGTTTGAATTATGGGGCCGCTGTCAACCGACTCACGTCTCCTCGCTCTGAGCCTCAGAGCTCCATCAGCGACACACTCTGTGTCACTGGGTCACATGTTCCTTCACTATCACCACGCACTGTAGCTTATCTTGACTCAGTCACACATACACACTGTCCTGCTTCTACAAATATTCACTAAGGCAGATTAAACTGAAAATATTCGCTAACAGATGCACTATTTCCTCCGGTGTCAGTAAGGTTACTGCAGGACAGACTAGCATGGCTTCAGACTGTTTGTGTTGTTGACTTGTTAGAATGAAAGTTGCAGGTCTGTAACTATAAATCATGTAGAGTTTATATTTTTACTGACAATTTCCTAAAGCAGTCTTTCTCTGAGGATTTCTGTTGCCTGGTCCTCAGATGTTTTCTCCTCTGAGCTGTCTCCAGAATTTATGTTTATACACAACCACAGTGCGTAATGGTGTAATTTCAGCCTGGGTTGTGTTCACAGACAGAATGAATGAAGAGCTCGGAGGGAGGAGGTCAGGGTGGATGGAGGGTGTAGAAAGCCAAGGACTGGGACCAGGACTGTCTGTGGTCTGACTGAAGCAGCAGAAAAATCAGTCTCAGTTCAGTTCTAGTAAACACTCACTACCTGTTTCATAATGCTGCAGTGGGTGTTCCAAGATATGAGATGAGTTGTCTGTGAACTGATGCATTCAAATTCAATTCAATCAAAGTCAATCATGCTAACTGACAACATTTCATCATTGCACTGATGGAAATATGGAACTAGTTGGTATGCATGAATTTATCAGCTGATTACTGACAGCTGTTTCAGTTGTGTAATATTGTTGTGTTGTGTCAGACACTGTTGTATAATGATAAAGTGCTGCAGCACTGCAGCACCTCACAACATGTGACTGCAGCTGTGCAAAGGCCGCACAGCTCCTCAAACATCTGCGTGGTTATCTGTGATTTTAATACATGTGATGTGCAGTAAATCAACTTAACCCCTAACGCTCACATACTCAGGCTGTCTGTGTGTCTGCAGCCTCAGTCCTGGCCTG
Source organism: Seriola aureovittata (assembly GCF_021018895.1). Lineage (NCBI taxonomy): Eukaryota > Metazoa > Chordata > Actinopteri > Carangiformes > Carangidae > Seriola > Seriola aureovittata. The sequence goes on along the minus strand of NC_079368.1, from coordinate 2,925,744 downwards.
CTCTACCTGCTCCACTGTTTCACAGATTCTCCATCAACTTCATTTGACCAAATAAGGGACTACAGATACAGCAGCAACCCCCACCCCTCCGCTGCATGATGTAGAGCTGGGGGCACTTACACCGGCTCTCCATAAACTCTGTTTACATCCTTTGAACTGCTGCTGCTCTCAGATCTGAGTAAAGATGAAAACTCTTCCTCAGGTTTCAGACTTTACTGATCTGCTCCAGAAAAGACGTCGACTTTGTTAAATTCAGAACATGGTCAGAAAGTAATCAAGTATCAAGCGCTATCACTGCTGCTGCCTTTGTCTCCCTCCATGTCTGCAGATTGTAAATCAGTATCAGCTCATATTAAATTTATATCAGTGTCTGAGAGAGGATTCCTGAACTGAAAGACAAACCTAAGAAGCGGGTTTGTTGTGGAGGTGGATGCACGATGCTGCTGCAGCAAATATTTCCAACAGTCCATCAGGGGTGCACAGTCAGAAGGCAGAGGATACATTGGTAATAAGTCATCGCAGCTCATCTCAGGGACTCACTGTCAAGGGCTGCGGTCGAAATGTCAAAATAATCTCCTTTTCTAAACGCTTCTCCTCGACCTCGATGGAAAGCGTGATGAGATCATGGAAAGAGGTGAAGGAGAATTCATAAGGACTTAGGACAAGAACCTGACTGCACTTACAATAGGCTTTTTTTTTTTTTTTTTTTTTTACAGTTTTGATTAACTCTAGAAATGGCTTGATCCCACTGTTTAAAGATGAATCCACAACAGACTCTGTCACTAAACAGTGTTTCATTATATCTGCTGATGTTTTCCTCTTCCAGAGGCTGAGAATAATAATTTACTTTTCTTCGAGACCACAGCTGAATCATCTCATATATGGACAAACAGATGGTGTCAGTTTTCCTCTGTCTGTCCAGGCTGACTCTCTCTAATGAGACAGGGCATGAGACGGACAGAAGATAAGGACACATTCAAGTCCTGGGGCCAATTTCACAAAGACAGACTTTGACTGTGTCTTAGCTATAACAAATAGTCAGACATCGGAATTCATCCATTGCACAAAGCAGTTTAGTTCTTGACTATCTTAAGATGGAATGTGGTACAATGAATTCTGGGTAAATTAAATAAAAAAAAACCCAGTAGAAAATGTTTGTCTTTTGGGTGCTACTGCTCAGGGTGGGTGTAATTGATTGTAACCATGGTAACATTGGTCTTAGGACTGAGTTAGCCTGGAGCTGTCTAATGTTTTTGCTTAAATGAGTCTCAGTCTTTATTTGTGTGAAACAGTCCGACTAACATCAGACTGATCTGTGAGCAGGATGAAGAATGGACCAACACTACAGACCAGTCTGACATATCTTTGTGCATCTGGCACCACATCACCAAGAAACAGCAGTATTCTCTTGATATGAACAACATACAAATATGAATATAAATATGGTCACGTTCAGTAGTATATGTAGTATCAGTATCAGTAGATAATCTCTGCTAAACAAACAGAGCCCCTGAGACGTCTGAGAGAACCTCCACTTTTCATTCTGACAGACAAATCTAATGTGAAACTAGTAGATCATCCACATGCACTGACACCTCTTCATGCTGTCGTCACAGGACATTTGATAACGGTGGACTCCGCCTTCCTAGACGACCAGGAGCAGGCGGTTCTTGTCAGTCCGGTTCTGGACCAGCATGAGTGGAGCTGTATGAGGCTGGTGTACCAGATCACTGGACGGGGCTCCCTGCATCTGGACCTCAGACCAGACAGTGATAACTTTGACTACCGGCTTTGGACGGCCAACAAAACCTCTGACAGCTGGCTCATTGCAAGTGTGGACCTGGCCAACTCCACCATCCCGTACCAGGTATGGAGGTCTGCAGAGAGCAGAATCTCAGTGAGCTCTGTCATGTTCACATTCCAGGTGATGTTGTCTTTCACAAAGGAGGCTTCAGTTTGTCAGGGCTGTTTCTTTAACCCATGACAGTTTCACCACTCTAACCATGGGTTTATTATTGTAACCATGACGACAAGCGTCGCCTAACCTTAAGGAAGTACTTATTTTAACCCAAGCCACAAGTTTTTCCTAAACCTACCAAAACCATGACTGTTCCATAAGCGTAACCACATGTTTATTGTTGTAACCATGACGACAAAGGTCTAATATGTCTGATGCTGGTACTCTCTTAGGATTGGTAGTCCAACCTGTTTTTTGAAACGTGACATCTTTTCCATGACAGATGGTTCTCCTTCATCAGATCTGTAGTCTTGTCTGCTGTTAGTTAACATCTTGGAAAGTAACACACACTCACTTCCCTCTGCATCTGTCTTTTTATATTTTCACTTCTTCTAATGATGTCCTGCAGTTTTTATGTCTCTTAACTCTACATTTGTCAGGGTTCAGGGTCACTGCCACACTAAAACATGGTAGTGTGGATGGAGTCACGCTGTTTGGCATCAGAAGCAGGATTATTAGTTTCAAAACTCATCTTTTCTGCTACGTTTCCTCCTGTACTCCACACTACTCCTGAGTTGTCAGCGCATAAAACAGATACTTTCAGAAAATGAAAAATAAAAATATATCGGTATAGAGTTAGACTTAGTCAGAACTGTACCTGTGTGTGTGTGTGACCACAGGGACCTGGTCTGAATTCACTTCCTGGTCCTAAAAAGTCCCTGTTCTGAGGGTAGTGCCCTCTGATTAGCCCAGGAACTATGTTGGAGGTGTCTGCAGTGTGCGTCACTGATAAGTCCAAAACACAAGCCTCAGGTTGTTACAGCTTCATTGACACAGTGAAGCTGCTGAGTGAAACTGAACTACAGACACTATACTTTAGTTCAGTGCTTCATCACAGCTGTGGTGCGGTGATCTACATAGAGCAGCGGTGAGTTTCCTTTATATTAGATCCACCAGTTTTAATCCTCCAGTCATTATGATGGCTCACCATCTAACTGCAGGTCACAGATGTCTTCCAATCATTGACCTCATTGGCTCTAGGTTTCTTCTGTGTCTGACATGTTCTTTTTCTCTTCTTCCAGTCCAGTGTTTGTAATTCAGCCTCTTAACACTTTGGGAAAACTCCAGAGTACGAGGCTTCCTGTCATTAAACAGGTGTTTAGGTTCTCACTGTTCTACCAAAGAAAACCAGTCAGTTTGATCACAGCAGACTGTGGGACGGTCCATCTGATTGTTTTAGGGATCAATAGTTCCACCATATAACACCAGATCCACTCAGCAGGTTATAGTGAAATCTTTATTTTCTCCTGCACATCAGCTGGTATCATGGTGTCAATATTTAAAATTTCATTGTTTTTAATTGTTAATGTATGTAGTTCACATGCTTTTAATGTTTACGTGTCAAGCAGACTTTATATTTTTATATTAAAAAAAAAAAGTTTTTAATAAAGTTCTGCTGGCTACTAATCACAATGTAAAGAAAACTAGTGAGTTTCTATGATGACATCTATGATGTCACTTTCTGAATCTGACTTCCTGACGTCTCTGTGGGAGGAGCAATGATTAACATGAGAACGTGAGAGTGAACAGTACGACATGCTGAGTTATGAGGGGAAACAAAACCACATCATGTTGGTAATTAAATTAATGACAGAGCAGTTATCTTCACTGAGTGTTTACAGCTCTGACTGGAGGATGTGAACACAGTGATTCACTGCATAGACTGGCAGAACAAATCATATGCGTCAGGTGTCGTGTGACACAATATTTTGACTCAGGCCTTGTCCATACTGTATGTTTATATGTGTGTACCTCACCCATTCACACGTGCCTGGTCATTAAATCAGCGTGAAGAAATGATACTCACCTGTGAATGTGTAAAACTGAGCTTCTGTCCCTGCTGATTTTTGGTGGTCATAGGTCAAGGTGGCGATGACCCCACAAAACACGGTGTGGGCCTTGTGAATGTGATATCTCAGTAACGCCTTGACAGACCTTCAAATTTGGCACAAACATTCATTAGGGCTCAAGGATGAATTGATTAGATTTTGGTGGCTAAAGGTCAAGGTCACAGTGACCTCACAAAACATGGTTTTGGCCTCTTGAATGTGATATCTGAAAACTACATTGAAGAAATTTATTAAGATTTGGCCCAGATGTTCACTTGGACTTTTTGGTTAACAAAGTTTAAGGTCACAGTGATCTCATGTTCTTGTGAATGCAATATATCAGGAATGCCCAAAACACTTCTGGCCATTATTCACTGCTGTAACTCAGGAAAGAGAGACTGTGACCATATTTCCTGCAACTTGGCTGGTTGGTAGAGGAAACAACCAGGAAGTGTTTATTCTAGTTTTACTATGTAACTCACTTGTGATTTCAAACACTCATTTGATTTCATACACTCAAATGTGTATGAAATGTTCTTTATAAATAATCTTACCTCTCTTAGAACGATCCTGATTAAACTCAGTGGAGACACCCCCCACGGTGTCCTGAACATAAAGGGTCAATACACTTAATATTTCGGTTATAGTAGCTGAAGCAAAGCAAATAAGCTTAGCATCATAATATCAGCTTCCACTTCTTCTCTTTCCATTAACTCCAGTTAAAGTTTTTGTTTAACTCTTTTTGGAGCAAAATCTTAAACTGTACTGAAGTAGATTATTTCGTCACTGTATTTACAATATGGTGGTCAAGATGTTATTTACCACACAGACACTGTTGAATTTAGTTTATTTTTCTACATACACTGATTGACATTTTTGCCTTTATTGTGATAGAGACAGTTAGAGAGAGACAGGAAGGGGGGAAAGAGAGAGAGAGAGAGAGAGAGAGAGAGAGAGAGAGAGAGAGAGGGGATGACATGGAGCAAAGGGCTGCGGGTCGGTGACTTTGCTTTGTCAAACCTGACACCTGCTCTTTGCTGCTTTACTATAATGTCCTGCAATTACAACCTGATGTGGGGTGATGTTGGTGTGACTTGGTGGCTCTTCAGACACAGGTGGATGGTAAGACTTTTTTCCTCCACAGATTCTGCTGGAAGGTCGACCAGAACCTGGCCCAGGGAACAGCGTGGCCATCTTTGAAATCCACATTGTTCATGGTTACTGTATCGGTCAGTGTCGGCTTCATATTGGCTGAGATGTTTCAGATTTAAAATCTGATGTGATGCACAGTATGTGAGACTGAGTGAAATGACTGTAATGTTCCTATGACCAGAGTGTGACTTTGAAGAGCATCACCTCTGTGGCTACAGCAACAGCTGGAACCCAAATGTCAACTGGTACGTTGGAGGGAGTGTGATCAGAGAACCAGAGTCCAACCTGCTGGAAGACCACAGCAGCAGTAACCAGAGAGGTACACGCATGCACGCACGCACACACACACAAACACAAACACACTAACTGAAATACCACATTGACATAAGTATTCAGACACTTTACTATGACTGTAAATTTAGCTCCGGTTCCTCCATTTCTCTGGATCATCTCTGAGATGTTTCTACACCTTGATTGGAGTCCAGCTGTGGTAAACTCAGCTGATTGGACATGATAAAGACACACCTGTCTATATAAGATCTCACAGCTGACAATGCATATCAGAGCAGAAACCATGAGGAGGAAGGAACGAAGAGAGGAGACCAAGAACCTGATGGTCACTCTGAGCTCCAGAGGTCCTGTGTGGAGATGGAGAACTAGACTAGGACTGAACTCTGACTCAAATATGTGTAGAATGAACACTTTGCTTAGGGTGACCAGACGTCCCCATTCTGGGGACAGTCCCAGTTTTTGGTGGCTTGTCCCTGGCTAGAGCTGTCCCCTAAAGAGTCAATTAAAAATGGACCACAGAAGAGACAGGCAGACGTCTACTGTTGTGCTTATTTTGGCCAGCTGAGGAACAGACATTCACAACCTCTTCAGAGGTAGGGAGTCCCCACCATTTCACTGTCATGCTGGTTTAGGATGGCGGTAAATCTGAATGATTTATACTGTTCATGGTTTCTGTAAAATGAAATGAACAGTTGAATTGTGTAGAATCTATCCGAGCTAACGATGTGTTGCATGTCGCTACTGACAAAAGAGAAGAATTTAGGAGGAGGAGCTTAAATCTAGTTGCCTGGACTCAGCCCCCTCTGTATTTTTCTTCTGTTTAAGCTCCATGTAGAAAAACAGCAAAAACAACAAAATTATTGGCTGAGATGCACTGGTCGTGAGCCAGGACCACAATTCTCTGTTTGGGAACATAACATGTCAGGCTTAGGGAGAACAGGAGGGTTTCCTTCTATTTTACACAAATCACCCTGTTGTAATAACAAAATTACATTTTATTTATAGGCGCCTTTCAAGGTACTCAAGGCACTGTTGGGTTTGACTAAAGTGTTTTTGGTACCAAAAAGGAGAACCTCTGTTTCATCACTGTTCAGTTTGAGAAAGTTGAAGGAGCCTTAATTGTTAACCTGTAGTATGTATCTCTCATAGATTTGCACTGAATTGAGTCTCAAAAATACGGGACAGTATCAGTTCAATATGGAACACATCATTTAGTTTCCAATTACGGGATGATTATGTAGCTAAGTTCTGTAAGTTTTTCGGGACATTGGGCAACCCTACTAACTTTATAAGTTGGCCCTCACCATAGTTTACTACAGTACGACAGTTACCATGGTCAAAATACATGAAACCAGGACTGTCCCCCTTTTTACATCATAGATAAAAAATATTGGATATCTTAATGATATATTGACCGTCGGACTGGAAATGCCCCCGATTTTCATTTCAGTTATCTGGTCACGTTAACTTTGCATCTGCTTGTGAATAAACTGCACATTGAATTGAATTCCGAGCAGTAATGATGGAGTCCAGCAGCAGCTCAGTTGTACTGTAACAGAGCAGAGACGTTCCTCTCTGTGGTTTGTGTGTTCAGAATGTTTCAGCTAAATATACAGCTTCCGTCTGTCACTACTGTGGTCAGCTGTCTGTAGCTGCTTATTATTGTGAGTACTGAGCTCTGACTAGCTGTCTGCCAGGACCTTCCTTTCTGTGTGGACCCCTCCAAGCTGAGTTTCTGAACTCCAGTTTAACAATACACAATGATGTCACATAAACTGTGATGTCATGTTGCTTTAAAATTAACCCATTACTCCCATCAGGGATATTGTGAACGGTCACTGCACCAGTTTATATAATTATAAATCTTATAGTTAAGTGTTTTCACTTGCACTTCATACAATAAACAGTAAAGTTACATCAAACCCAGTGAAACTGAGTTGTTTGTTGTTGTTGTTTACAAGTTCTCACAGAAGCTCACCTGAGGTCTATCTGTAGCACTAAGACTCATACCGAGTGGTGTTCAGTTTTTAGTTGTGTGTGTGTCTGTGTTGCCAAATCAATCAATGATTGCTAGATTTAAGTCTTGAACAAAGTCTCTTATGTAAGAAAAAGTGTGTGTGTTGTAGAATTGAAAATTATGAAATGTCGTTGTACTTCTGTTTAAGACATGATTTCAAAAGTTAAGGGTTCGAAGCTTTGGTCTAAGCATTCACTTTTAGTGTATAAGCAATCACAAAAAACTAATACATATAGAGAAATGCAAAGACCCTAAGCAGCTTCCCTGAGGGATGCCATCCTGTGACATCCTTAGAAAAACTACCATTAAACACCTTTAACCTTTCTACCTGCCAGTCAGCTCCTCATCCAGTCAAGAGCAGTACAATTAAAACCATATAGAGTGTTTCATGGTCTGTTAGATCAGACAGCACCAACTACTCTATTTCTTTCTGTATCTTAAACCACTGATCAGTCGTCGGCACTGAAGCTATAGTGGCAGATTGAATCTTTACAGGCTTGTTGGATTCTGAGTTTAGCTTCTTTATCTGACTCAACACAACTCTTTCCATGAACCTGTTGAGAGGGTGTCTGCTGGCACCTTTTAGTTTTTGATTAAAGGAATAACTGGTACAGTTTTCAGGCTGTAGGACCCTCCTTCATACTCATAAAGTATTCCCAACTCTAACAGTTCATGGTCTTTAAGACCAGGCTCCAGCTGCAGATGAAGCTGAGGAGACCAGGGACCAGATGGATAAATGATGCGTATGCCATTTCGCACACATAAATTGGTGTGTTCATCTCATTCCTTTGACCATGCGTACACATGGTTTTCCAAAGAGATCCAAGTTACAGTGAAGTGAAAATACAAAATAAGTTGCAACACTTAATTTAACATAAAATAAAATTTCACAGAGCTTCATTCATTATTATTATTATTGTTATTATAAGTCTTACAATTTTACAATTCATAAATGGAAATAATTGTGTGTGTGTGCTCAATGTGTCCTTTGGCATCATTTGATATTGATTTATTTATTTTAGATTTTAATTCATATATTAATCTTATATTTATTATTTATTGTGACTCATTCAGTTTCATACTATTTTAATATTTACTAATCACAGTTTTAGAGCCCGTCTGGAGCTCCATTAAGACTTTCTAGTCCCAATAAATGAGTAAAACAGCATTTCACATTTGCAGTGATTGTACTAAAGTAAACTGATGCATGTTTTTACTTCACTTGCACAATCAGTGAAATTGTTCTTTCTTGTCTTTCTTCTCTGTGTCTGATCACCTGTGGCACAGACTGTTTTTTTTAATGAAAACTGATGGATTAAGGGAGTGTCTTCATCCATTTATGGCTGAATGTGGGAGTGGAAATGAGGCTCGTGCACATGTGCCCCTAATATAAAGGTGAACCATATTTCTGGTTTTGTGCATACACATAGTTTTAGTCATGAATCTACACTGAGTTATATGCATCTGGTCTCTGGAGGTTGTCAGTGTACTTGAAGTGATGGTTGTGGAGGCAGAGTCTGTAATCAGGAAGGTGCTGGTCACTGACATGAGCTGTTGTATTGTTGGGTTAGAGTGAAGACCTGCTGGTTATCATCTCTGCTTGGAGGTGTGTGTCATGAGTCACAGTAACAGTCCGTAAGTGAGTGTGTCTCTTCACACAGTCTGCTGACGGCCTTTACGACCACTCATATGTACGTAACCATGAACCTTCATCTTCCTCTGCCCCAGGCCACTACATGTATGTGGACTCCGTGTATGCCAAGCATTTCCAGGAAGTGGCCAAGCTGACCTCCCCCATGACCACGGTGCCCATGGCCGGCTGCCTGTCCTTCTATTACCAGCGAGACCAGGAGAGGGGAAACATCTTCTCAGTCTTCACCAGAGACCAGCTGGGCCACTACGAGGAGATCTGGAGGCCGGGGGTATACGTTACTGGAGGCTGGACCATGGTCAGCGTGGACATCAAGGCCCCCCACCCACTGGAGGTCAGAGCTGCACCGAGCAAGTACATTATTACACATATCCAGTTTAATTGCATGTTAGTCTTCACACATACATTCTCTCGGTTACTAAAGCAAAATAAACTGCTGCTGAATACAGAGATGAGACCAAAACTATATTTGTATGGATGTTACAAGTGTTAGAAAAACATGTCAAAGTTAATGATCCAGAAAACTTTAAGTTGAGTCACCATGGAAACCAGGTGATATGTGAGGCAAAGATGCTGTGTGATGTGAGAGGGACAGGTGTATGTGGAAGTAAGTTATTGTGGTCTATCCAAGGAGGTGATGAAGGTGCTTTAAACGCACAGTCTTTAACTTCTGCCTCTAAGGGTCTCTCAATCAAAACAATAACAAAAGACAGCATTGGGTGATATCATGAAATAGCATGGGATCATGGGAGTTGTTGTCTTCACCACCATTGCTGTAAGCTCCTCCAGGTTTGGATTCCTTCAGTGTCAGTGGCTCAGGAAATCAAACAGATTCTAACTGTTAAAAACACTGAATGAAGCAGTTTGACATTTAAAGTCAGTGTTTGAGCGACGCTGTACGGAGGACAGAGACTCAGGGAAGAGTTGGAGCTGAGATTGATACTAACCTTTGTCCTGATTGTTTCTCTGATAACTTATGAAGCAGACGTTCAGCAGGTTTTTACCCGCAGCTGAATTACCCACAGAGGTGTCCTCCTCTCCATAACAAACACACCAGGGGATTAAAACCAGTAGAAACACTGAATAAAGCAGTTTCATTTTAAAAATCAGAGATTCACCGATGCTCTTCAGTGACACAGGACAGGACGTCTCCAGCAGCTGGGAGCTGAGCTGTCTAACATTTACTCAGCTTGTTTCTCTGATAACTTCAGATCCAGACGTCCGATGACTAAAATCCTTCATCTGGTTCAAATATAGAGCTGAAAACCACCAAGGTGTAAAAAGTGTATGTGGCTTAAAAACATTTGGTCTCCTGTCAATGACATCATAAAGGATATGATATCATTGACAGGAGACCAAATGAAACATACTGTTTCCATGATTAAAATCACAGATTTCTCTGGTTTGAGAATTGATGGAGGAAAATGTAAGAACACAACTCAACAACATATAGAACATAGATCTAGTTTTTAGACATTTTAATGTGGAAAAGTTACAGATTATAACTCTCAGTCTCATGTGAAACACGACCTGATTCTCATGTTGTTAGATTCGGTGTGACCTACACTCTCAGGATATTATCTCACATGTTGTCCAGAGATCCACTTAGAAACCAGAGACAAGACTTCATTTAGAGTTCTTCTTCAATATCACATCGATCCAGTGATAATTGTCTGTACATCCATAATACACTGCAAACAGGAGCTGATCACAGCTGATTCAGCTGCTTTAACAAAGTGCAAACAAATAAAACTACAAAAAAAACTGTATCTCATTGACTCCATTATAACATTTCCTTAAAAAACTTCATGAATAGGAAGGAAGTAGAGAGATTACAGGAGATGAGTGAACAGAGAGATCCAAACCCTGGTCAGTGCTTCAACCCCAGAACCAACAGAAGAAAGATGGAAATGACAGTTGTCATAAATGAAAACTTTAAAATCTAAAACCTGTAAATTAAATAAAAATCATGTTATGCAGGATGACGACTGTGACTCCAGTAAATACTCTCCTTTGTAATGAACTTGTGTGTGTGTGTTTGTGTGTTCAGACAGATCAGAAGTGTATGGGCAGATGTTGCTGTGTTCACCTTGTTTCCCTTTAATCTCTTTTTCATCTGATGCTGCAGAAAAAACACGTTACTTCTCTGTCTGTCTGATTGTTATGTTTGTGCTGTGGTGTGTGCATTTGGGCAGACACACACACACACACACACACACACACACACACACACACACACACACACACACACACACTCTCTCTCTGCTGTGGTTTCCCCTGCACTTCCCCTCCTTCCTTTCCCTGAGCTCTGAGCCAAGAACACCTCCCACAAGCCGCTGCTGTCGTGTGGAAAAAGCTCCTTTAACTCCACTAACTGGGTCAGCTCCTCTGTTGGGTCGAGCCAACACTGGACCAGAGCTTTTCCATCAGGCAGCTGACTCACCCATGTTCCTCAGTTTACCCTGATGTCACTATGGGCTCCTACAGCTGCCTCATCCATCAGTCGTCAGACCCCAACACATGTTCTCACAGTGTTCATGTCTGTTTCGTCAGGTGGTGTTTGAAGTGGCCTTCAACAGCGCCAAAGGTGGATACGTGGCCATAGACGACATCTCCTTCTCCCCTGAGTTCTGCCACACTGACACAGGTGAGAGGAGACATCCAGACCTCAGTCACAGACCTGGACCTCAGTCCTGGTTCACTTCAATAAGCAGGACTCCAGGTCTGAAGTCTCACTCATGGCCACTAGAGGCTGTAATGTTAATTACACCTTAGGGTTAGACTCAGATTCTCATCAACCACCAAGCCCTCTGAGGGACAAAACACAGAATGAAAGAGATGCCAGGGAAGGTGGGGGGGGGCACTCTTAGAGAGAAAAGTCAGAAAACCAGAAACAAAATGAAAAGGCGGCTGAAGAAGAGAGAAGACAATAAAGAAAGAGGCAAAAAGAAAGATAGAGACAGGGAGAAAGAGACAGAAGGACAGAAGGAAAGAATGGAGGGAAAACAGAAGAGAGGGACGATGGTTCAGGTCAGGAACCCAACAGAGACAGGGTGAACTGTTATGGTTAGGCGTCGAGAACCATAGCTTGGGTCATGGAGCAAGAGTGGGGCCCTTCCAGGTCCAGCCGACCCCGAGGGTCCTGGGTTAGTGAACTTCGAGTGAGTGGGCCCCGCTCAGTGACCTGGTTTTCTGCATGAACTGATCTGTGATCTGATCCAGACAAACAGCGTCACTAAGCCGTTATCACAAACAATCATCATCTTTGTCTTTATTGATCACAGTCATTAAACATTCACAGTGCTGCTGGAAACAGTCAGTGAACCTCGGATTTAATAACCGGTTGAACCTCAATAACCTGAAAGCAGCTCTTCCGGGAGCTGCTGATCAGACCTGCTCATGTTCAGGAGGACGTAGAAGATTATAGAAGAAGCTCTGTTACAGTCTGTGAGTCAATGCTAATTAAATTCTGCTCAGGCGCTGATGGACTGTAGACAGTCTGTTTGAGAAATGATGACACAGATGAGAGCATATATCTAGAGAGCGGTTGATTAGATTGATTAGATGGTTATTAATCATCAGCCAATCAAAATCAGTTTTAAAATCCACCAGTGATGCAGAGAGAGAACAGGAAACAACACAGGATAGGTTCTATGTGTTTTTTTTAAATGAGACATAAGTGTTGTCACACAAGTGAAGATTATGTGTGTTGTGTATTTACGGTATATTATCTGAAGCTGCAGTGTGTTGAGCTCTGTCGGCTTTTGTATTATGTGCAACTCAACATTTACATTACACCCCGTGAAGGGTCCGCCACATTAAGTGTTGTTCCAAACTAGTGACCCTTAAGTGGGATGGGGTTATAAAGCCCTCCAGCACCCAGTGCCGCATCAATGCATGCTAACAAACCACACTCCCAGGTGAGCGCAGCATCGTTTTGAGTCTGGGATGGAGGAAATGTCACAAACCTACAAATGTGAGTTCCTGTGTTTGTTTCCAAAGGAGAAGTCATAAATGACCTCAAACAGAAATGTGACTGTGTTCTAGGATTTATCTGGATTGGAATTGGGCCTTAGTGTGTCACACACACAGGAACAGATAGAAATTAAAGTGATCAGCCTCTTGTTAATAGAGAAAAATTCATCTCTCAGATTAACTGAAATCTATGAAGTCATTAGAGCGTTGTCTGTATATGTTTATGTCTTCTTTCATGTTGTTCTGTGATCCTCTGTTCCTGTAGCCTCCTGGTCCTAACCCTCCCCTCCTGCTTCACAGTGCTCACTGTTTCCTCTCTGACCTCTGTTAACGAGGTTCATGTTGGACCCGCTGTGGTTTGTGTTGCAGAGCCGACCTTTGACCCCTCCATAGCCAACTGTGACTTTGAGAACGGCCTGTGTCTGTACTACGAGGAGAGAGCAGAGATGAAGGCGTGGAGCAGAGCTTCGGTCAAACCTAATGCCTACAGGACAGGAGACCACACCACAGGAGCAGGTGAGTCACTGCAGCGATGGATGTCAGGATCATTCCAAATGAAGCCATCTGTGTTTTTGTACATGAAGAACATAAACAACTACTTTTTTTTCTTCTTCATCTCCTCTAATATATGCAAACACAGTAAACCTGATGTTATTTAGTCAGTGTACAAAGAGCCAAGAGCTGCCGCTGCCCCTTTAGGTAGATGGCATCTGTGTTCAGGGACCAGTCCAGTTTACTGGAGGTTTACAGTTTACTGGACTGGTCCCTGAACTGGCTGAAGGGTGGGGGGGGTGGGGGCGGGGGTGGGGGGTGGGGGGTTGGGGGGCTGGACCTCTGAAAGTCCATGACCATCTCCTTGGTCTTGGAGGTGTTCAGAAGGAGGCAGTTCTTGTCACTCCATTCACTGAAGGCCATCGTCAGATCCCTGTACTCCTCTTCTGGCCCGTTCCTGATACGCGCCACAACAGCTGTACACAATATATGCTGCATTATGTGTGATGATTCAATACTACTACTATATCTCACCATTCACAGTTGGAACATGGCTGGACATGTGGATCTGTCTCAAATTTTTCTTTTTAATGTTAAATTATGATAAAACAGGGGTAATGGTGATCGGACCCAGAACACAGGGATTTTGTGAGCCAAGCTTTAGTTTAGAGTAATCTTTGATTCAGACCTCAATTTTAATAAACGTTTTAGCAATATCACTGAATCTGTCAGATCAGAAATGATCTGATCTAAGCAAAACTCCGCTCAAACTCTCATTCATGCTCTTGTTTCCACCCACGTTGATTACTGTAATTCCTTATTTGCTGGGCTTCCCCAGAAATCCATCAACTGTCTCCAACTTGTCCAAAAGGCTGCTGCAGGGGTTCTCAAAAGAACTGTTGTTGTACTGAAATGTGTGTTTTGTGAATTCCCATGACCTCCGTGTGGATGAGACTTTACCACAAAAGGGGATAAATGCCTTTTCCCTCCTTTACCAAACAATTCACCCTCCTTTGTTCTCCTGGCCACACCCCCACACCTGTGAACCCGGAACAGGAAGCTACACTTGGCGTACACAGTAAAAGCATGGGTGACAGGGATAGATTCGAATCTAGGGTTTAAGTTTGCAAAGGTTTCTTTAATATTAAAGTGTCTATTGTAGATGAACTAATAACTCTCTTCTTCTTTACCCTGTTTGTCTCATCTGTCTCAGGCTGTTTCCTCCTGGCTAACACTTGTTTAGCCTCAAGGCCCGGTTACGTGGGTCGGCTTCATGGTCCCTTCTTACCGGGGAACCACAAATACTGCCTGAGGTTCTACTACATGCTGCATGGATTTAAAAAAGTGGAAAGTGCTCTGGCTGTTTACATTTATGATGAGAACAACGTGGCCCAGGAGAAGGTATGGAGCCTGGCTGACACGTCCAGGGCCATGTGGACTCAGGTGGAGGTCACCTACAGGAAGCCCATGCTTTCCAAGGTATGCAGCGTCAGATCGATGACATACTCTTTGTGGAGTGAGACAGGCTGATGGATGGATGAATGATGAATGGACCGGATGATAATTGGACAGCATTACTCACTACTTTCCTGTTTCCCAGGTGGTGTTCGTCAGCATATGTAAGAACCTCTGGGAATGTGGCCTGATCGCCATCGATGACATCACTGTCAATGTGGGAGACTGTCAAATCACATCAGGTAAACTGACAACTATTATTAATGTCTGACATAAACCAGGAGAATCTGTAATAATTTAAATGTCATTGCTGGCTGATCTGGGAACAGCAGGTGTGGTTTACAGCAGCTGTCTGTTTCCAGTGCAGCCAAACAAACTCATGAAGAAGTCAATCAATAATAATTGACTCCATCTGATTTCATGCTGCTCACACATGGTGGGTTTGAAAGCAGCAGCAGGTCACAGTAAGACTGGTCACTTTGTGCAGCTCTTCATCCACAGTGGCAAGAAAAAGCATGTGAACCGTTTTACAGTTTCCTGCATTAACTCACCATAAACTATGATCTGATCTTCTAAGCCACAACTGTAGACAAACACACTGTGTTTAAGTTAATATCACACCAATAATTTCCCACAGTGTTCCACTTATTACACGCCAACCTGAACCCCATGGACTCATGAAGTCAGCATTTAATGGTGTAGATCACCGATCCATCAGTTATTATTCCTCTGCACCAGCGACAGTCAGGGTGGAGGCAGGTCTGTCCCGTTCTCCTGAACGTGATATCTCAGTAACACTTCAAGAGAACTTCTTCAAATTCGGCTCAAACATTCACTTGGACTCAAGGGTGAACTGGTTAGATTTTGATGGTCGAAGGTCGAAGGTCAAGGTCACTGTGACCTCTCAAAACACTTTTTTTTTGGCCATATCTCAAGAACTCCTACGCTAATTATGACACATTTAACACAAATATCTAATAGGAGAAAATGATGAAGTGATGACATTTTGTATCCAAAAGGTCAAAGGTCAACTTCACTGTGACATCATAATGTTCTGTAAAAACACTTCTGGTTATTATTCAACACTAAGTCAGGAAGGAGAGATTGTGATTGTGTGTGTACTTCCTGTAACTCGGCTGGTTGATGAAGAGATGCTGTATCAGTTAGCTGAGAATAAATAAACCAATAAGATTACAGATGTATGTATAACTAAAACTGATCTTAAAGCAGGTAATGAACATTTCTGTAACATCATGTTACCAGGTATTAATGTAACAGGTGCTCCTGTGATGAAGTGATGAAGTATTGCCCGACTAAGATTCTGACTTTGAGTTCATATGTGGGTCAAGTTTGACAAGCTTGAACCTACATTTCCCATAATCCAACTCATTAGCTTTCATTAGCAGGTTGGAGCTGTGAGACAAACCTGATGACATCATCAGACTGGACAAAGCCACAGTAGACTTTATACAACTGTATAAAGACCCCCCCGAACTGAGGCTGTTGGGTCTCCTTCACTCACAGATCCTGGAGCTGCACTGAGCCAGTCTCTATAAGTGGATCCTTCCACCTTACATGTCTGCACTGACTCTGTGTGTGTTCCACAGGCTCCCTCCCAGGCCAGTGTAACTTTGAAAGTGGAGTCTGCGGGTACACACAGGATAAGACGGGAGACGAGGCCAACTGGCTGCGGATCCGAGGATACACCCCCACCTCCTACACAGGACCCAGAGGAGACCACACCACTGGGGTGGGTGAGTCATTCTCCATTTACTGCTTCATTCATTCACTCAGATGATTCACAAGATGATGTGAAGTATAACATTAATGTTCCAGACCTGAAGATCTGGTCCTGGTTTTATATAGCGTTTCCTTCTTCCAGGTTACTTCATGTACATCGAGGCATCACTCATTCGTCCGGGTGAAAAAGCTCGGCTGCTGACCTCTGACCTGCGGGGCTCCTCGTCCCCTCAGTGTTTGATCTTCCACTACCACATGTACGGATCAGGCACCGGCATACTGAGCGTGCTCCTGCGCCACAGCAGCAGAGAGCGGGACGCGCTGCTGTGGAGGAGGCGTGGCGAGCACAGCGTCAGCTGGATGAGGGCGATGGTGGACTACCACTGTGATGCCCGACACCAGGTACGTAGAAAAATGTAAATGACAGGGTCGTCATCAAATTGATCAGGTTAATGCACTGCATTGTGCTACTAACTGTAGCTGACAGAGAAGCCAAGTTCATTATGGAGACCTTTTTGTGTCAGGTCTGAGCGACTCTGAGCCTTTTGATGATGTGTAACCTGTGCTCTAGGATCTCTGTCCTCACAGTGGATCTCTAATTATTTAGTTACTTATTTTATTTTATAATTTAGTTGGTATTTGTTTACTACACAGATAATAATTAATATTAAAACATCTCTTGTAGTTGTCAAAATAAGTGATGAAGTAATCACAGGTGGATTTGATTCCTGTTGTAAAGGTTTCTCATTTCATGTGTGGGACATTCAGGTTTGGACTGAAATGAACAAAGAGTGCAGCACCCTGCTGTGTCTCTGGTCCGGTGTTTCAGTTCTGTACTGGGCCATGAACTCATCGTTGTGTTTTACCTCTCATGCAGCTATTTTCCAGCAGTGTTTATGTTGAGCTTGGTTTTGTCTTCTATTGGCGCGTTTCCACCGCAGGAACTTTCCCCAGGAACTTGGAACCTTTTGAGGAACTATGCATGTTTCCATTGCAGGAACCTCAAAAAAGTCCCTGGTCGGGGGGGGGGGTAGTACTTTCCAAAGGTTCAGGAACTTTTAGGGGAGGTGTCTGCAGTGCTGAACATTTCTGATTGGTCGAGTACTCGCTGCATTTTAATCCATTGGTCCATGACCTTGTCAGTTGTCTTTGTTTGACAGTTAATAGGCTGATAACTGGAGAAATTTATCACAATCCCAGAGCAGATTAACCATAAGATTCATCCACATTTCCTTTCAGATGTCACCCTGATCATGTTAACATGGAACACAAACTGTAAACTGATGTAAATATGTGAGTAGACAGTGTTGCAAAAAGGTTGGTTACAGTGAACTCCAACAACACGGTAAAACAACCAATTCAAATAATGTTTGAATTTACATCTGAGATGATTTGATATAAAAAAAATATATAATATATATAATATACTACTCATATATACTGTATACACTGCTCACTACTATAGGCTTTGTGGTCCCTCAGACAGTTTGAGAAACAATTTGAAACAGTGTCACCGTGACGGACAGGAGTAAAGACTTGAGGTTCAATTAATGTCAAGGTTAAGAAATGGTACAGTCCACTTTAGGGGTGTCTGAAATTGTATAACAAGATTCTCCCATATTTACAATTACAAAAGGATGTTTCTCTTATGTTTCCCTCTTTTTTTCTGGGTGTGAGTGGGAAAGGAAACTTTGTGTTTCTTACTTAAAACTGTTGAATTGTGAAATGTGAAAACAAAAAAATCCCCAAAAAAACAAACTGAGGTCAAAATGAATGGTGTCTATTGTTCTGTGGCTGGTGGTTAACATAGTCACATGGTTTGTGTTTCCTGCAGATTATATTTGAAGCCATCCGGGGCCCATCACTACGAAGTGACATTGCTATTGATGACATCAGTTTTAAAAGGGGACCATGTGAAGGTACAAGTCTGAAGATGCTGTTTGACTCTGATCAGCTGTTGTGTGTCTGCTTGTGTCTGACTGTCACCAAACTAACAAACACATGTTGTTACATAAGAAAAAAATCTCTTTTCTTTTAAAATCAGACGTTACTGTACTGTAAACATCTGTACCAGGTGAGTGTTTAACATCTGTGTTGTCTTGTCCTGCAGATCCTGGTGACATCACTCCATACTCAGGCTTCTCAGAGTACTTCAATGAGATTGAGAACTGATGTTGAGACTGGAGGGAAGAGCTTCTGTATAAATGCTTGGTAGTTTTTCAGAGTGTGAATGTGAACAATCCACCGAGACAATTTACAGACTTGTAGAGCAAAAGCTTATGATGCGGCCTGGACCTGCACCTCCCTGTTCTGCTGTCAGCCCTCACTGCCCCAGTCCAGTACCCCTCAGTGTGTCTGCTTTAATCTTCAGTTTCAGATCATGGTTCAGGATGAGACAGGACAGGATCATGGAATATTGTGTATGTATTATACATACATATGTCCTGACAACACACCTCAGTCTCATGACATTCTCAGTTACATGCTCACAACCCAGAGTTCATGCCTGTTGACACTATGCACAAAATATCCTATGAATATATGTTTGGTCTGTCACAGTTTTGATCCAGAGGGAACTTGTTCAACATCCAGATCCTGACAGTTCCACTACAGAGTCAGTCTGAGACATAGATAAATAAGTGCTCCAGTGGTTCAGTATTACAGTTCCATAAGACTGGAGGACTGACATGTGACACATTAAAGAAAAAGAGTCCAAACAAAGGAGGCAGAATGTCCTGACTTTATCCTGCTGCGAGTCAAGCTCCAAAAACACTGATTCCTACAGTTCCCATGATGCACCTCAAGAGTATCTTTTCACTAGATACTTGATAAACAATGGAGTCTTTCAAACTTAATGAGTTTATATTGTAGCCTGGGAGGCAGTGAGGTGGTTTCCATGGTTACTCTCTAACCTGCTCTGCATCTAAAACATCCTGACTGGGTCATGTTCGGAGGCAACAGGTTCACACCCAGAGTCCTGTCTGTGGTTTAGACAACAGCAGCTCTTTGGTTCTGGTTCTGGTTGGTGAAAGATGGTGGTTTTGGTTTAATGTAAATAAACAGGTTGTGTCTGAAGTCACTGAACTTTTTCTATAGGAGAACCAACCAGGATCTTTCTCTAACCGGAACCAAATCCTGTTCCACCCAGATATGTAACATTAAATGGAACATCTAACAGAAAACTTAACCTGGTTACAGTCAAGTTTCCTTCTGAACGTATTTACTGTCACTGAGTAGCTGTATATAAACCTAATTTCTAGGAGGTGGGGCTGCAGAAGAGTGTGACTTTTTTGAGGGGGGTGTCAATCAGAAAACATGTTTGATATGCTTAATAAAAAACAATGGCATATACTTATAAAAATGAACAGGACAGAAAAGTTTGTCTGTAATAACTTGTTTTAAATAAAATCCTGGTTGTCCCTGCAGTCCTTGACAACAGCAAACAGTGAACAACAAACTGCAGCTGCTGGATCAGCAGTATTAACTATGATGTAGGTGACGGGTGATTTTGAAGATATTGTAACAAACTCACTTTAGTTTAAAGAAGAGCTCTTTTTCTTTATTTTTAGTCTAGTGATTTAACAGACACTTAATGAAAATGAAAATCCTAGACATGCCACTTTATTGAACACACATTTGTAGTAAAGGCCACTGACTGATAAAACGTGCAGCATTTCACTGCAGACGTCAAAGGACCTGAGCCTCCTGAGGATAAAGAGCCGGCTCTGCCTCTTCAGGTAGATGGCATCTGTGTTCAGGCACCAGTCCAGTTTACTGTCCAGGTGCACACCTAGGTATTTATAAGTGTGCATGACTTCACTGTCCTACCCTTGAATATTGACTGGCTCCATTCACTGAAGGCCATCATCAGATCCTTGTACTCCTCTTCCTGCCCATTCCTGATTCGCGCCACAACAGCTGTGTCATCCGAGTATTTCTGGATGTGGCATGGTTAAAATCCCCCAAAATTGCAATGAATTTATATGAAATTTTGTCATAATTGCTGTGCTGTGTCAAATAGAAATTGACTTAACTTGAGGAATCAGATGATCTGTATCTGATTTTCTGACAGGTAAAGAAAAATAGAATAAACCATGTAGGAATTGATGAATTAGATGTTTAATAATTGACTCCATCCCAGAGAGGGAAAAGTAAAACTGATTATCATCTGTTCAGCTCAGGGAGGTGGTGGAGGATCAGTGCACTCGAAGATTCAGAGCTGGAAACTGTATGAAGACACAAATACTTCTGTATGCTGGTGCATAGTGTCACTGGGGCCTGTAGAGGAACCAGAACAGACAGAGCACACAGTGAAACCATGACAACATGAATCACAGGCAGTACACTTTCGCTTGGGCTGTATCCTCCACTGTCTCTGCAGCCTGCAACATGAGCACTGGGCATTCAGAGGATCTGACAGGCCTAATAAACCTTTGTTATAATAATCCTCTGATCCACTGTATCCTTCTCTTCTGTATATACATATATATATATAAGTATCTGGAGCTTCAGGGGGCACATGGGAAATGCACAGCTATTTTCAAAGCCAGTTAGTTATTCTGATATTTGTTGCATATGTCATCACTGACTTTATCCCAGATTATTTTTTCCTCAGTTAATTCCACTGTGACAAAGGATCTGAGTCAAGCTTCAGACTCTTACAGACTTTTCCTCGTAGATCCTGTATCACCTGTATCCGTTGAAGGTGCCGGAAACCTTCCTATGCCAACTCATTCCTGCCAAACCTGCTGCAAACACCTGAGTGCTCTGCTGTGTATTAGCTGTTCACCACTGCTGAGGTCTGAACCAGACTCCACTGACCTCTGTCACGACTGTTTCTGAGATGTTTATTTTAGGCAACGACAAAATGATTGATCACACTTTAAGAATCATTCCACTTTACTGCAACCTGTGTTGTTTTATACAGTATGTTTATATTTCCCATGACACTGCAATAAATAGTCTGAGTCATCATTCTAACTTTCACCATCATGATTTTGGCTGAGTGAGCTTGGTTAACATGATTTAGTTCATGAGTCAAACAGCATCAGAATTCAGTGAATGAAGTGCATGTCAGATCACCTGAAGCCCCGCCCCTCACACCTGTCTGATGTCATCACTGAGGAACTGCAGCATGGTGCAACGTTCACGCCTGTGTTTGTGAAAGCAGGTGAGGTTTGAAGCTCTATTTTAAACAACTTCACTGACAACTGACATCTGAAACTTTTCATGTGAGTAACTGAGAGCAGCACCATGAATGTGTTTGAGGACAGGCTGTCAGAGTGTGTGTGTGTGTGTGTGCGTGTGTGTGTGCGTGTGCGTGTATGGTTCATCATGTCCACCCTCTTTGTGCTGGCTTTTCATCCTGCCATCCATCCCACACCTCCGCTGGCTCACTTCAACCTTAAGATGGAAGCTTGCATCAACAGGAGGATTGAAAAGACTTGAAGTTTAGACATAACACCACTGTAAAGTCTCATAACTTGGTATTCAAATGATGTTGGAGTTTAATGGCTGTCCATCTGAAAAACACTTACTATCAACAGCTACTGTCCACATACACCAGTGTTTGTCTGGATGAATTTTGGATGATTGATTTGATGATTTTTAGTGGCTTCATCCATCATTAGGACAATATCCCCCCTTGATTAACACTGTTAGCAACTGTTACTGTTTGTTTTGTCATTTTCCACTCTTGCCTTCTTGTCTTACAGGTCAGTAGGTAAAATAGTCAGATAATCAGAGTCTGTGGGATCGTGTCAAACGTGAGTCATATTTAGCACTACAAACATGTATGTATTGGTACTGGTAGTGCTCAGATATATTAATAAACCCACCCTGACAAAAATCAGATAGATATGACAAATTTGTGTTTTGTAATAGCTATCTATGTGAGCCGCCATTTTCGAATAATGTCATCACCTACAGTACGTCACAGGGTTGTTTGGATCCGTAAGAGAGTGAAGCATTTCTGAACACACATATCTGTCTGTCTATCTGTCTGTCTGTCTGTCTGTCTGTCTGTCTATAATAGTTACTAGTAGTAGTTTTAGAGGCTGAATATCACCCTTTACCGCATGTCATTCCCCCTCTCTCTGCCTCCCCATTTCCTGTCTCTCTCTACTGTGTTATCATAAAGGCATAAAAAGCCCCATAAAAAAAACTTTAATGAAAAAGGAAGAAAGAAGATGATGGTGAGAAAGACAATAGACCTGCATGTGATAAGGTCTGGGATTATCTAACATTTGGAGTCCAGACGCGGTCCTTAGTCCTGCTCTGGTAAACTAGGAGTCACAGTAAGAAATATCTCTGTGGAGGTTTGGGTCAGCTGTGACCTGCTCTAAAGGAATCACGTTTGAAGTGGTTCTGATGGTTGTGGTTCTGTCATGTTGCCTGCTGTGTTTAGACTGACGGGTGTGTTCAATGACTCAGAGAGGCTCTGATGTGGAACTACACTGATGTGGAAGTCAGTGACGTTCTAACAGACTCAGGCTTTGTTTATTACTGATTTTGTGGTATGGTCATATTTGGTATCGCAGTACTCGCTAACTAAATGCCGTCTCTTCCTGCCTGGCTGAGCACATTACAGGCGGTGAAATTAAAAAAAGACAGAGCAGCTTCAGGCTTTAGGCTGAAATCAGCTAACCCCGTGTCGACGGGTTATAATGCTGCAAGATGGCGACGCCCTCCCTACGAAAGACGCAGCGGGGCTTCTCCTTTTCTTGTCTCTACAGGCGGAAGAATCATGTTTTCAGGTCAGCAGTCTCATTCTCGTGAACGTGACGTCTCAACACCTTCAGGGAACTTCTATAGATTTGGCTCAAACATTCACTTGGACCCAAGGATGAACTGATTAGATTTTGGTGGTCATAGGTCAAAGGTCAAAGGTCAATGCTGTAACTCAGGAAGGAGAGATAGTGACCACAGTTACTGTAACTTGGCTGGTTGATGGAGGAAGCAACCAGGAGAGGGTGATTCTAGTTCTTTTATATTTTCATTTGTTGTTTTTTATTTAGTACAAATCCAGTTAGTAAATCATGTTAACTTTACTGCTTCATATCCACTGCAAAGAAATGATATAAAACAAACAAACAAACAGTAACCATGGTTACAGTATGAGGGGATTGCTATGCTGTGTGTATTGTGGGCAAAGTGGTTACAGGTAGTGGTGTGTGGATCAATACTGAAATATTGATACTTCCGTTTCCAAACATTTCGGTTTTACAATCGATTCTCACATTCAAAGATCGATACCCGAACTCAATAATTTGGGGTAAATGTGTCTTTTATCATCAACAGGGAAACAGTAGAAAGTACCAACGCTATCCAGTCTTAATAATACCTGGTTTTACCTTTCCTACTGATGATGGCCGAATGCAAACAAACTCGTGTGTGGAACTTCTTCAGACAAAAAATTTGAATCTGGAATGGTTTGTAAAAAGGTTGAGGCAAGCCTATTTATTATTAGGCCTATTTGCCTTCTCTGAACATAGTAAGCTTTTGTACAGAGTATCGGTATTGTATCGGTATCGTATAGGTAACAGCGATACCAGCCTGGGTATTATTTGGTTTTGGATCGGAAAGGAAATCAGTGGAATCGCACATCACCATAGTTAAAGGCAAGGGTTGCCAGATCTTAACCGATAACCTACAGGTTATCAGGACTAAAAGTTATCCTGGGCATGTTGAACTTGCTTCGTAGTACAGGCCACAGTACTGTAATGTAATGTTGCTGTAATGTTGAAAAGCCTGTTCACTAAGATCAGCTCTGTAGGTTAGAGAACATTAGGAGCCACTAGAGGGCAGTAGAAGACCAGAACCACTCACCACCACTGACACCATGAGCTGACAGCAGCGGACTGCAGACTGTGTTACAGTTCAGACAATCTCTGTAATATTTATGCGCTGGAGACTAAAATTTATTTGAATGATTATTATCATGTTTGATTGTCACCATTTCAAGTACAGGTAGAAACAATGAGCCTCAGGTGCGACTGAATAAATATTTTCAAGTCTTTATTTTTCTCTGTTCAGTTCTGTTTCACTGCTCATCCACCTGAATGTTCTTCTCTCTACTCCCTGAGTTCAATTTCTAACCTATGGAAAGATTCATGAGTTAATGGACGACATGTTTTTGTGTTGGGTTCACAAACTAAATCACTGTTTGTGATGTTGATCATAGAGAAAATGACATTTGTGGCCTTTTGTTTCATTTCTCACCAAAGCAGTTAGCATTCAACATTGTTTTTCTTTTATGGCTGCATTGTTCCACAAAATGGAAAAATTGCATGTGTGCATCTCTTCATTTCCCCAAATGTGAACGTGACAGTGTCCAATAGGATTTAAAAAAAAAATTCAGAGATGACTCTGAGAAAGCTTGAGTGGACCAGATGTTAGGTTTTTTCCTATACTCTCAGGTTTTTGATCAGTGATTGGTTGCACCACACAAGTCAGTAATGATGGAGCTCCAGTGTGGCATTAAAGGGCATTATGGGTATTTCAGTGTTCAGTAACCTGCTGGTAGATATGATTCTGCTTGTTAAGGAAAACGTGTCATTTTCTAGGTAAAGACTTGTGAAAATGTAAAATATCTTGCTCTGTGTCCCAGTGTTACTCAGTGCTGTGACTTCTGTTTGAGTGGAGGAGATTAGCAGGTGAAGTGTCATTGATAGACCAGGATAAAACACTGATCTGTTATTGATCTGGATGAATTCGGATTGAACTGATCTGCTGGAATAAAGAGAGAGGAGCAGGAACAACAGCCATGTGACAGGTAGACCTAACCCGCTGTCCCAGATGACGCGTCCTGAACCACAGGACACAGTCATTACACTGCTCAGAATAAAAAAGGCTAAATAAATTATTGAAGAGTTGATGCCCTTGCACCGAGAAGCACCTAATTAGCTTGTCATCATTAGTGGAGGTGGTCAGTGTGTGACAGTTGTGAAGCCATTGATTGCACCCGGCGATTTGGTCGACAATCCCTGGAGGTTAATCACTGACAGGATGGAGGGGTCAGCCTCTCCACGGCTCGAGGCGTACGGGGTCGGTCGATAACCCTTCATCTGGAACTCCCTGAGAATTTGTCTCGAGAGCCGCGGCTCCTCAAATCACCGATAGCTCCAACTTTATGAAGAGATTAGAGACATGGAGGGCCTTGGAGGACGAGGAGGCGGCAGGGTAAGGTGAGCAGCCAGCTGTCTGAAAACAATGAAGACAATAGAAAACACATGTAATATATGAGAAAATCTATGCTGCAACTCAGGGACATGAACCATTTTTAATATGTATCCCCCCAGTATGAATAAATAAATGGGGTTAGTTCGTCTTTTACCTTTAACATTAGTTTTTATAATAGGTATCCAGTCTGCTTTCTTTAATGTTAAACAATATTAACATACATGTGCATGTGTGTTTATTTTGTAATTCATACTCCGCTATAGTGAGAGAAGAAGTCGCCATTATTGCCCCCAGGAGAGATACTCTGCATCTTTTCATTACTACAATGAATTTATTTTTTTTGCATTTATTTATTTATAATTATGTCATTTTTTTTGTTTATCATGGTTTTTTTTTTTTTAGGTCTAGTAGGTGTGGAGCAGTTTTCATATGAATTGGGTCTCCATTGTGTTTGTTTCATACACACACACACACACACACTCACACACACACGGAAGCGGGACGCAATGCAGATTGTGGCCTACAGGTGGCAGTAATGTGCCAAACAAACAGAAGAAGTCCGATAGCAAACAGGAACCAGCAGAACCAGAGATAAAATCTTTTTTTATTCCACACATTCTTCTAACTCACCTAAATTACCCACAATTCAGCTGGACCTCTGTTGTGACAACTTTTAACAAACATTCAGGAGAACTCCCCAACACCTGGAAACACACAGAGGTGGGAACATTTAACAGATGTCTCCTACATTAGACAGGCGACAGGTGTAGCCGCAGCAGACTGACATACCTGTTCATGACGTGTCCTCACCTTTGTATTTACTGAGCAAACATCTTTACATTCCTGTTCAAAGCTGGGGTCAAACACCTGAACAGGTATGTTTTGTGGTTCAGAACAACAAATGAAAGACTGTTAGAATAAACTCTTCAGATAAAAAGATATTATTCTTTAATGTATGATCTGCAACAGACTCAGAGGTCGCTGAACTGATTTACAGCGTAAAATGGGACGAGGTCACGAGTGCGGATGAGGATGCACTTGCCTCCTCTGCCCTCCTGTCTACAGGCCCAGTGTTTTTATGTTACCAAGTAGCTGATCAATATCACTGATCATTATTGAGCTCACATCTGCTCTGCTTTTTCCTCCCCCTGTCACCCCCCTCCCCTCCCCCAGTAAATCTGAGTGTTGGACTGAATCCTCTGTTGGAGGTGCTTCTGCTGCAGGATGGAGACTGACCACAGGGAAACTACGCCACAGTGAGTGTAAACATATGATGTCGAAGTGATGCAGAGTGTTCAGATACATTAGAGGAGGGAAGACTCCTTCACTTTGTTTTTATTTGTCTTTTAATGTCTCATTTTAATGCATCTCTATGGCTCTGTAAAACCCTGTGAACTGCATGGTGCTGCATAGATAAACGGACACACAGTACACACCTACAGTAACACCAGAGGCCTGCTGTACTACCAAGCAGGATTTGAGGTTATCGAGGTAAATCACAGTTTAACTCTTTTTTCAGTCCTACGACAGTCATTCACGTCTTACTGGAGTAAATCACCATGGTAACTTTCACTTAACTCCTAACCTGCATCCAGCGCAGGTTACCTTCAGAGGATCAGAACAAAACCTGTCAACGTCCAAACTGCTGACCAATCAGATCACTGGAAAAAAGGAGTCATCATTCTTCCAGGGATCCTAACAGAGACATAAGAGTTTACAATGAAGTGATCAGTAATAAAAAGCAGTAGATACAAAATATAAAAAATCAGTGGAATAGTTTTCCATGTTTCCCCTCTGGTTTTAAAACAGAGTTTAACTAATAAACGCACAGAGTTTATCACGCTAAATGATACATAATAACTATTTCAGCTTCATTTGAGCTGAACAGAGATTCTTTAATACGACAGTGATGAAGCTTTTACTCTCTTCTTCATCACTGCAGCTCAGAATAACACGAGGAGACTGGAAATAAAAACTAAACTAAATGGTCCACGCACTGTTCAATAGTTCCATCATAATAAATGAACATTTCAGTCAGACTGACTCATCAGACATCGACTACTTCTCTTTTCTTTCTCTCCTCTCTGCAGCAGAAACAGCCTGACATGAACTTTAACTGTTTTATCTGCATCTCATGTTCATAACAGTTTGTTCATCATCAGACAAATGTTAAGTCAATGTCAGGTTCAGTTAGATAATGAAAAGTTATCCTGCTCCGCAGTGCAGGCCTCAACTGTCCATGGACGCAGTGATGCTCCAGTACCTGGACTTCAGCTGTTCCTGTGGGGTCTTCTGAGCAGCCACTAGGGGGCGCTGTTCTACAGCACACTGTGTCACTACAGTGTTCACAGTATTCAAAACTACCTAAAGATACAAATGAACTTGTGGCACATTCCTGCATTAAAACCTACCTGATGTTCAGTCCGGTCTTCTCTGGTGATTTAAGACACTGCAACCAGCCTCAGATTAAACTGTGGAAGGTTCTGTTTGAAGGATCTGTATCTGAATCATGTGAAGGCTCCTGTCAGACAATCAGAGGACACTCTCCTGACTCCACAGCTCCATAGTATCATCAGGTTCAGGTTCCGACTGAGATGAAGCAACATGCTTGTTGAGTGAGTCCAGATCAGAATCACTAGAACCAGCACTAAGCCCCACTCTGGTGTCCCAGTACAGACCAGTATGGACGTACAACAGTCACTACACTTCAGTATTTTATAATCACAGCAGCACATTGTTCTTCTCTGTTTTTAACAGCAAACTGTGATTAAAACCAGGTCATCACTTATAATAATAAACAGGTAATGAATTAACATGGCAAAATAATCACTGTCTCTTCAGTAGTTTCTTTTTATTGTACAGACACATGGAAGCAACTCTCTGATAAATACATCAGTTCTGAATTAAATAATGAAAAGGCAAAATGTTCAAATACAGCTCTTAGTTTTCTTCATGGACTCACTTCCATACAGAGAAGAAAAGACCAGATTTATTTTTGTCTGAATAATGAAATTTAATGTGTTTATCAGGCTCCAGGTCGACCTGTGATTCTGCACCGAGCAGACTGAAAGAATCACGAGCACATTTATTTGTCACTTCCATAATATACACTTTGCATAACATGGGAACAAGATGCCGTCCTCCACCGGTCAGGAGCGTATGACAGAGACACAAATTAAAAACAGAGACATATTTATGTGCAGTGTACAGCAGCTTAGAGAACTGAAGTGAGTTAGAAGAGACAGCTGCTGTAACTAAAACACAACTGACAAATCACCGTGTGATTATTCTTCTCTGTTCACAGTCAACACTGAGCAGCAGATACTGGTATAACAACACGACAACACACAGAACACAGGAAATAACAGGTGATAAAATAAGACACAACACACTTCTTTCTTTCTTTCTTTCTTTCTTTCTTTCTTTCTTTCTTAATGGTGGAGTCTCTGTGGCGAGTGCTGCTTCTCAGAGACCATGTTCACAGAGCAACAGTTCTTCACTTCACACCGTGTTTAATAAGTGAATGTATGATTTAAAGTAAAGTCACGTTATATAACTAGAAAACAAACGGTGGAGCAGGTTTCCACTTTACGGAGTGGAGCAGGTGGATGTTGTTAGGGTGGAGCAGACGGCAGTGAAGGAGGCTATTGTAGGTGTCGTCTCTCTCTCACAGTCGGACAGGTGAGCCTTTGCTCTCCACCTGTACATGACGTGTAACAGGAGAGGTCGAGATCACACATTTACATTTACTCCTCTGTCAGACTTACAGTGAGGGACATCACCAAAGCTAAGTGCTACATCTATTTAATAAGTGAAGGAGATCAAGTAAAGACCGTAAAGATGAGTCTTCATCAGATTCTTGAAGATAGATAGAGAGATAACATCTGGTAGCTTGCTCCGCCATCGGGGAACCACAGACCAGAACAGTGTGGACTGAGAGTTTGTCTGGGACGGCAATGGAGGGGGAACGCAGCGGCTGAGAAGGAGCATAAGGCTGAAGGATTGAGTTCAAGTAGATGGAGAAGACCCAGAGGTTAATCTGAAGGCAGCATCAGCGACATGTGACCTTTTAATACAGACGAACACACAGGTGGACACACGGGGGGGGGGGGGGGGGGGGGGGGGGGGGGGGGGGTTCCTGTAGAGATGGTCTATACATTTATCAGACTCATACAGTTTAAACAGAGCAGAGTGTCTGGTTGTGTTAATGAGCAGCAGCATCATCATATCAGTGGTGGATTTTATACGATTTTCTGCATCAGTGTGATGAACTGAACATAAACATGATACACACATGACAGTAGAAGGACATCAGTCTGTAGTAACACACATAAAAACACATAAATAATGAATAATATCTTCAGGATCTCATATGCATAAATTAACATAAATAAAAAAATCATCAATATAATAAAAACAGCAACAGCAGCTTTATGTAATTACACTATATGCATGGATACTTTAATATAAAATTACATCTAATAATCGTTATTTAAAGCTTTACAAAAGTTAGAAAAAAGTTTTCCTGCATTAAAACAATTGAAAACAAATAAATGAATGTATTATTTTAATGAGATGAAGTGTTGTAAATGAGCAGAGGACCTGACAGAGGGGTGGTGGTCTCCCTGGAGCCGGGCCTCCGCTCTCAGTTGCTCCGTATTGACGCGGGCAGCAGGCAGCAGGGGGCTGATCTCTGCCTCCAGAGGTCATCCTCTCCACTGTTACCACTTGTTGCCAAAAGCAGCTCGAGGCTCCGCCGTTCAACACCAAACACACTTCAACTACTAACTCAGACTGCTGCCCGGACCTGGATGCTGAATGCGGAGACCCGGACCCAGGACTGAAAGAAGACTCCGATCCCTCTGATAAATCATTTCGCGCGTCTGACGGAGAGAAGCATGGTTGATAACACGAGTATAGCAACTAAATCTGCGTTGGTAAGCGGCCAGGACTTATTTCTACCGGACTCAGCTGATTGTGTCTGAACGTTTGATTCTGCTCATGTTACACACTGAGACTGTGTGTGTGTGTGTGTGTGTGTGTGTGTCTGTGTGTGTGTGTGTGTGAGAGAGTGTGTGTGTGTGTGTGTGTGTGTGTGTGTGTTTGTGTGAGAGTATGTGTGTGTAGCTATGTGTGTGTGTTTGAGTGTGTGTGTGTGTGGACAGTTTAACAGTGTTTTAGCTGCTCACTAGAAGTTTTCTCCTCCGTTTGTTTGTTATTGTTTGTTACTGTGAGATGTTTCAGAACCAGACTCAGATTCCGTACCTGTGTCAGTGTGTGTGATCGGGATCTCAGGTAGACCTTGTGTGTTTTCACGGTAAAGTGCCGGTGAGTCGTTACTTACCGTCCTCTCGTCCCACTCCTGCAGCAAGGCTCCTTCTCGTCCGCCGGTAGCCTTCCCCTCCAGGCTCCCTCCGCCTCCTCCCACAGCCCGTTCCCCGGCGCGCTGTCCCACCAGGCCGGCAGCGGCGGCATGAAGCTCGAGGCGGTCATGGAGAACCTGCAGCGCCAACAGGCAGCTCGGCTGGCTCTGGAGGAGAAGCTCCGACAGGCGGAGAAAGAGAAGGACCTGAGGTCCATGGTGGAGTCCCAGATACACCAACAAGCCCTGGCGTTCCGCCACTACCAGGCGGCGATGCGCGGCGCCCTGGCCGCCGGAGTGGCCGGCTCGTCCCCCGTGGTGACGCTCCCTCACATGGAGGTCCGCAGGGTGGACGGGGACGGGAGCTCCTCCAGACCGGGCAGCGAGAAGGAGCGGGACGAGGAGGGAGACGACACGGAGGAGCAGGAGATCCTGGACGAGGAGGAGGAGGACGAGGAAGACGTCGGGCTGAACCACTACCACCACCGACAGTCCTCGCTCCAAGGAGCCTGCCTGTCTCCGAAGAGCGCCCCTATGCATCTCATGGCCCGAGTCCCGGTGGCCCCAGCCCGCCGCGCGGAGTCTCCGTCGGCGCAGCCACAGTCCCAGCACCACGAGTGGACTTACGAGGAGCAGTTCAAACAGGTAGGAGCGCACTGACCCACTGAGGCTGATGCTAATTAGACTGAGACTTTATAACGGCTTTATAAACTGTAACTTAAACTTTTATTAATGGTCTTATTCACTATTTAGTTAATTAATTAATAATAAAAACTTTCAGGCTGCGACTGGCAGACTGGGTGATAGGCAAAATCCACTGTAGAGGATCTGGATCTGAATTATGACAATCTAGAAAATAAAAAGACTAAGTAAGGAAACATTATTAATGAGAACATTTCTCCCCGTCAGGCTGTTTGGTTATACAGTAATACATTATGGTGATCCATATTGAGTTAATAAAAAACAGATTTTGGTTGAAGCTCTCTCTCAGAAAGAAGAAGGTCACATGGCTCAATAATTTATTAATTATAATTAAATGCTGATAATTGATCTGTGACACTTCAGTGATTTGTTAACTATTAATAAAGCCATTCTAAAGTTTTAGTTTGTATTATACTGAAGGCTGCTCCTCCAGGTTAATGTTCCTGGTTACTGACAGTCAGTTACTGTCTGTCTGTCTGTCTGTTTCCCGCCGCCAGCGGCAGATCTATACTCTCCATGTCATCTCTTATTTATGATGGATCATTTACGGACTTCCCTAAATGTGATGTGTACATTAGTGACTGCATTAGTGCCGCACATTAAAGCAACCCAATGCATGGAAATGCAATTTAAATAGAGGTTGAAACCAATAGCCTCAGTGCAGAGAGAGTAATATGTGGAGGATGGTGAGACGAGTCAGTGGAGCGTCCAGCTTCTTCTTTATTAAAGGTTTATTAATAATCATTCTTATTGTAAGGTCAGTGTGTGTATGAGTGGACAGCTAACAGCAGTTTTTCCTGTTCAGCTTCAGATGGATTTAAAATACACCTCTTACCATTATTATCAAGCTTTTCCTTTAATCTGAAAACACTTTTATTTTCATTACGGCCAGCTTCCTGTGGCCGAGCTGCGTGCTGTGTGTAAAATCAACCTCTATGCTTCAAAGATTCCTCAGGATGTGCCGTTATTGTGGGGGTCATTTGTATGTAGTCATTCAGTGTAATGGTCATGGGACAATAAAAGGATGCTTATGGCTGCTAGGCAGACAGAGTGGAGCCAGCATGCTAAGCATGCCCAAAGCTGCAAAACAAAACCACATTTGAAGGCAGTAAATGCATCTTTGGAAATAGGAACAAGATGTGGGCTAAATATAAAAAGGCCCCAGTGAGGCGGACCAGTTTTAATCTGATCTCGACCAAAAGGGACCAGTCTGTGTTTACAGTGGCTCCTGAGTAACTTCTGACATGAGAGTCAGAGCTGGAAGAAACTAAAAATAGACTGAACCTGCTTTTGTTTTTATTTTACATCAGGTTTTTGTCTTAAAACCATTAATTAAAACCATTTGTCAGATATTCAGTGACAGGCTGCAGAGTTCAGCAGAACCTGTAGAGATGAGACTTTCAACATAAAAGAAATTCCTGTGGTGACAGAAAAAGATGCTGAGAGGAGACGACACAAAGACCTGAGGCTCAGAGAGGGAGGGGGGAGGCTGCTGCGTGTAGTTTTGGCAGTGGATCAGGAAATGCAGGAAACTGGACCTGGTGGTATTCCCGCCTGGCTCACACCCAAAAATGCTGGGATCTCCCTGTCTGGCAGCGCGCGTGTGTGTGTGTGTGTGTGTGTGTGTGTGTGTGTGTGTGTGTGTGGCTGGGAGTCGGCTTTGTGCCAGACGATTACGACAGAAAGAAAACGGTGGGTTACACACTCCACTGTGTTTCCTCTCTGAAACACGCACACATTATTTACAGGCGTGTTGGCAGGGATATGTGAGCCTGCAGGCGTCTGAGGAGGAGAGTAAACTGTTCACACTCGCAGCTCCATCCAGAGAGCTGCGTGGAAATGTGTTTTATCTGCGGCTGCTGACTCATCCACATATCTACAGCGAGTCTCTCTTTTACAGCCTCCGGCCGATGTTTGAAGGCCGCTGGTGAAAATGCTTTGAACTTTTAGTGTCGTCACATTCTGTAGGTTGATTTTCAGTTCACTGGACTGAAAATTAGTTATGACAAGAAATATCATAAACACTACTTCAGAAATAATCCAGAATGTGTGTGTGGTTCTGAGGGACAATGTTGAACTGATCCTGAAATATTCCAAAACTTTCATTCTGCTCAGTGTCCTGTTCATTTTTTAAATAATAGCATCATTTTAATGTGTGGATGTTGACTCTAATACACACGTGTAGCAATGAACACAACACGACAAACATAATACTAAAACACCAAATACTAAAACAGTCAAAACTCGAACTGAAGTAAACTCACAGAAATCTGGATTATTCATAATGTTTGTGTAGTTTGTGTATATTTTTTTAGATTAGATTTATAGAATGTGTTTATTTTGATTTATTTTTATCAATGAACCGTGTGCAACATAAATGTCATTATCTGACGCTTTGCACCAGATTATAGCTTCAAGCAAGAATCTGCAAGAGGTGGAGGGATTAATCCTCAATTTATCCTCAGTCCAAGAGACAGAGACACACACTATGTTAATGTGTGGCAGTCAGAAACATTACACAACATAAGCTCTGCATCAAAGTTCAGTATTAGTTATAATAGGAGTCTGAATTTATTCATTACAGTCAAAGCAGCAGGAGAAAAAACAGGGCGTTCAATGTAAAGTTAGAAAAATCCTTTAACTGAACTGTTTTCCTTTAGAGTTTTATGATATTTTATTTTGAAATCTGTTGATATTATATTTTGAGTGGGAGTGAAAACATTATCAATGAAAGAGGGAACCACTTGCAGTCAAAATCGGGACCTTAACCGAAGTGAACCGACCGGTGTGTGTGTGTGTGTGCGTGTGTGTGTGTGTTTCTGTGTTGTGTTTTTGGACAGGTCTTTCTCAGTACTGACTGTCACTCACATTTTAAACTGACTGTAAATCATCACAGAGTCATAAGAATGATTTTCCTTTGAACAACATGAACTTGACGAATTCCCCACAGTTCATCGTTGTGACCTCTGTAATTAAAGAGGCGGGCTGTCTCATTGTGTGTAGTACTTCTGTCATTTTCTAGAAGCTTCCTGAGGCAGATCGTGAGGTGATGTCACATGTTGAGAGAGTTGTTTTTACAGTCAGCGGCGGCTCGTTGAAAACTGGCTCTTCTATACTGATACGCCACCAAGCAGCTTTTATGTTGCTGCTGGCAAATCTTCAGGGACAGAGACATGACCCCTCCCTCCCTGAGCGAATGATGCCGTGAACATGTCGGAGTGTGGGCTTGTGTTTGTGGAGCCGCTCCTTCTCGTGGATTGTGCCTCTTCCAGCTTGTTTTTCCAACAACTATAGAAAAGTGTTGGAGGAGGAGGAGCTGCAGCTCTGCTGGTGTATGATTTCACCCCCTCCCCCTGCCACTCAAATCATCCACACTGCAAAAATATCCACCTTCAAACATCGTGGTGCAGCAGCCAGCTCTGTAACGCACATGGTTGTGAAGCAGAGAGGCAAAAATAAATCTACATGTTACCAATGCTGCTCTGTTTCAATAAAATCAGATGATCAGAAGAAGAACAGACAGAATGACTCTTGGTTTGGTCTCACGGTGAAGATATTTTTTGCAGTTTGGCTCATTTTGCACCAAATCAAATATCAGTCTTAAACTCTTTGTTCCTCGTTAATGAGACTGTGAGACTGAGGCTGACTCTGATATCTGAGCCAAGAAGAGCAGTACACTGGCTTTTATCCGTTTTTTAACACATAAACACACATTTGAAAATCAAGTGGAGATCCACCAGAGTGAACATCAAGTCTGGATCAAGCAGGTTTAAACATTCAGCTTTAAAATCTTAGAGAGGAGCCGCTGTGAACTGCACTGAGCGATCAAACCCGCCTCTGTGAATATTCACTCAGTGTTTTTTCAGTCGTTTATTCAAAGGTTTGTCTTGAAAAACAATCAGCCCTCTAATCTGACCCCTCCCCCTCCACCCTTGCACCACCCACTTTAATGTGACCATAAAACCAAGGCAGGGAGACACGGGCTGGAAAACACACACACACACATACACACACATGCTGCTGCCGCACAACTCCTGTGTCAACACTGTGTGGAGACATGAAGCTACTGTAACACAGGTCACTTCAAACGCTCCGCGTGGTGAAGAGCTAGTTTTTTTTTTCTTTTGTTGTTTTCTTCTTTTGTTGTTTTTTTATCGGACGGTGGAGTGAGCTGGAGCCGTGTGTGGGGCCCGGCCCCCTGTTAGGATCTGTGGTTCCTCGTATTCGTCTAACAGCTGCAGCGCACTTTAAAATGTGCTCCGTCACTGGAAATGCTTTAATGGCATTCCTGGATTCTTTCAGTGTGTGCCATTACAGTTATATGGTGAAGAAAGGGAGGGGTGGGGTTGGGGGTGGGGGAGCGGGTGGAGAGGCTGTAGTGGAAAAATAGAAGAAGTGATAGAGGAAAAGGACCTGAACTGTGTCTGTAAGTCCTGGACACTTCATTTTCAGTGCTAATACCTGAGCTGATTAATGGTGATGCAGGAAACTGCCCCAGGGCCCTGGGGACCCCGAAAGCCCAGGTACAGAGCGCCTAATCCGGAGGTACAGGAAGAGTGCAGGGGGACTGGGCTGGTTGCTGGGCCTGAAAAGCCGGTGACAGGGTCGGTAAACAATCATTTCACTAATAAATTATATCGCCTTCGGTTCTTTAAATAAACTCTGTGAGAATGTTTATGACTTTTATTCAACATCGACCTCAGAGTCTGTGATCAGCTCAGAGCTACAGGATATCATCACAGGTCTGTGTGACCTGGTCTGTGTGTGATGGTATCTCCTCATGGTTCTGCTGGTCCCGGAGTATTTATTCCCTCTCTGTCCCTGTGTCTGTCAGCTTTTAGTTATTCATTCATTTACAACTTCATCACAGTGTCCACTAAACCAGGTCCTGATGGAGGGGCCATGCTGTGTAGAAGGGGCCCCCTGTTTACAGTTGTGTATATTCAGATAACTAAAAACTTAATTTATACACAGATGACCTGGGGCCAGTAATGTGTGGAGGACTAGTCTCTGATCTGTGTCACAATAATGAAACTCATGTATCTGGTCTGTACTGGTCTTTATCTATCTATATATCTATATATATATCTATATATATATATATATATATATATATAGATATATATATACAGCATAAGGAGAAATGAATGACATATATGTATGTCATTGTTCTCATTGTTTGTTCTCTGTCTAACATAGAAAAGATTATGGAGCTAGAACTCAGCGACTTATGATGACGTAATAATGATTAATTGATGATCAACATCATCACTAATTAATTTTAAATAATAATTAATCAACCACTTGTTTCACTGTGGCATTTTACAATTCTGGTTTCTTAGTTTGAGACAAATGAAACCATTTGCTGTATTTTCAACATTTTCAATGATCACATGATCTTTTTTCCATTTTCAGCAGTATTTACAGAAACATCATTCATCTTAATTCCCTCCTCACACACATACCAACCCTCAGACACACCCACAGTCTGGTTCCTCTGCAGAGCCTCATGATGACAGTGTGATGGTACCACCGGGTCTCCTGTCTGTGTCTGTGTGTGCAGGGAGATGGGAGCTGGCATGCAGTTAAAACTGGGCTCGGCACAATTGCACCATTGAGAAATAGTTGTTTTTACAGCAGAAGGCTCCTCTCTTTTCATTAAAACAGAGGCAGGGTCAGCTTGTTCAAACACCTTTCCCACCCTCAATGTGGGTGTTACTTTTTAATCGCAGCAGCCTGGAATTTCTGCAGCTGCTTGCAAAAAAGCCCCCCCCCCCCGCTCTATTTACGAGATCTGACTGTTGGGCAAACATTGCCTTACTGCTGCTTCTCCGACTCGCTTTTTCCACAGTGGTGAGGCCCCAGAGTTACCATGACAATGCCTTATCTTTGGATTAAATACATGTGTGTCAGTTTGTACCGTTGTTGTAGGATAAACGTGGTGTAAGACAATATAATGATGCAGGACTTCACGTCAGCGGTTATGGGCCCCTGAGAGGCCCTTAAGGGTTGAGTTATTGGGTTGGGAGCAGGCCCTCTGTGAGGGGATGATGTCACAAAAATTAAAGGCATAAGTAAATGTGGTGAGGACGATATATCAGCTCCAAAGTGAGCTCAGTGTGTAGCACTACCCCTCCCCCACACCTGAGAGCATGGGCCTCGTGCGCGTCAGGTTAATGAGCACAGGCCAGTTGCAGAAAAACACCTTAAGTTAAGATTTTCCTTAAAGTCTGAATTAAGGCTTCCCTAAAATAAAAATGGTTGGACAAAACACCCTTAAGTTTTCTCCTTAAGGTTTCCTTAAAATGTTCACATAAATACTTAATGTTTCTCCTTATCAAGGTCCTATAATTAAGGAATTACTAAGTCAGTTAAACCACTGCACAAAACACCATAGCAACCAAACTAAGAAACAAAACTAAAGGTACATCTGATTCAATGAGGAGTTGATTCTACATTACACATTCCTTTAATGTTACCATCTTCCCAAAAGTGATAACAGGTATCACAAGCTAATGCCAGTGAACAAACGGTCTCCATGGAAACAGTAGAATTTTACCATTGTAACATGACTTTTACTGCTGTAAAATAATTAACTTTTTTCGTGAACAAAGGAAACCTTTTAAGAGATTCTGTGTAACACCGTTAAGAACTCCCTCAGCTAGGGAGAAATTAAACCTTAAAGTGTTGTACTTAAGTAGAAAACTTAGCTCTAGATTTCTTAATTGTGTTGTTAACATTGCCATGCAGTCACAGGTTCACATTCATTGTTGTATGTTATGAAAGTCAACCTGCTGAGACTTGTATAAATGCCTGGTTCAGTTTATCCACAATCATCAAAGTTGTCAGGAAACTAAAGAAGAGAACTAAAAGTCATCTGAAGAACCATAAAGATGAAACAACAACAGTATAACAAGTTCTACCCTCAGACCGGGGAGCCAGTATCTACGGTCCATAAACTAGATTAGACCTTGGTTCCTTTGATCAAAGTCACCACTCCCAGAAAAGATTCCTGTGTCCCTGGAAAGTAGTTCAGACTTGACTGATCAACCTGGAATACATAAGAACCTAATGTGGATGGCAGTAACTGTCACAAATAAATCAGTGATAATTTTAATAAATAAATATTTAAGTTGAAATACTCAACATTTGTTGGTTTTAGATTCCTCGCAGTCAGAATCAATCAGGCGTTGCTTTTGTTTTTGTACCATTGACTATTTTTTGGTTGTCTGAAC
Organism: Seriola aureovittata; assembly: GCF_021018895.1. Classification (NCBI taxonomy): domain Eukaryota; kingdom Metazoa; phylum Chordata; class Actinopteri; order Carangiformes; family Carangidae; genus Seriola; species Seriola aureovittata. The sequence continues at coordinate 2,886,646 of NC_079368.1, read as the reverse complement.
TGTGGTCGTTCTTCTCAGTTCTGAGCTGCACTGTTGAGAACATTCAGACTCAGACCAGCTGATGGACGTATCTGTTGGCACCATTTAAAACACTATATTGCATCAGTGCCCTAAATCTCGTATTGTCCACAGCTTTGAACAGCACCACATCCTCAGGTCGACAGAATCCGACTGCCTCAGTCTTTCCATCGTTTGTTGCTTCGATCCTATTTGTTTGACTGATCTAATGGGTTGGTCAGTGATGATACAGATGAGTGGAGTTTTACAGCCCTGAGTCAAACACTTTGGATTTGCCCTTTTCAGGCGATTGAATAGATTTGTTGCATCACCTCTGGATGGATGACCGTTGCCGGACAAACTTTACAGACAACTTTGCTTTGAGAAATATCCATAGACTGTAAATAAAGATGGATGTAGCCTCTGTGATGTCACCCACAGGTTTCTGAAGAGTGGTTTTGAAGCTCAGAGTGAGCTGCTCCATTGTCGCCATCTTGGCATTACCTGAGTCCACCGAACTCCCGGCTAATCCAAAAATCGGCAAAGAGTAAGGGCACGTGTGGAGCCCAGCCTTCGGTGCATGTCGGCTGGTGGCAAGCATACATTCATCTGTCACTCAAAGCAGCCACGCCCTCAATCAGGCAGAACTTTAAGCCTTAATAAAATGTAAACAGGTGAGTTATATAAAAATTCACTCCCGGTACTGTTGTCATGAAGGAGGAAATTAGCTCTAGAGACTAAAACTGTTTCTGTACCAGGCTGTAAACATGTTTATTTCGGCTGTAAAGTTGTGCATTTTAACATGGGAGTCTATTGGGATTGACTCACTTTTGGAGCCACCCTCTAGTGGTCATTAGAGGAACTGCAGTTTTTGGTTCTTCCCTGTTGGCTTAATTTTTCAGCCTCAGAAGTTAATGCTTGGAAATATCTGACTGTGTGTAGCCGAGCTGTTGCCATGCTACTTAAGTGAAGTCCTTTCCTGGCACCACCTTCTCATCCGCCTTGAGCTGCTAGCTCACCTTGAATTGATTTTCAAATATGTCACTCATGAAAGAGACCCTGTGATAGAGACACATGATATAATTGGGCCGGTCAGCAAAGCCATCTAGTCGGCAATCATCCTGCTGGATCCACGATATCAGGGTAGACAGAGTGGAGCTGGTACAGCAATTCGCTTGAGAAGTAGATCCTGGACGTGTTTGAAATCAATCGTGACATGAAATCCTCAGATCCTGAAACCTGAAAACGTTCCTTCCAGCAGCCAACGTCCGCACCTAACGGTCCTGTGGACTGAAGAAAAACTGAGTCTAAATGACTTGTTAACATGGATAACCTTTGAAGGGAGCAGGTTAAATTTCTCAGGTTGGTACTGCTGTGAAACATGCATCAAGAAAACTGGTTATTCAGTGGACATGTCCCTTTTCCTGTGGTGTTATCAGTGTGTTTTCCTGTGACTGAAGCCTGTACACGCTGCACACAGATCAGAGCCTGTCTCAGGGGCCACAGATAACATACCTAGGGCAGAAAAATCCACTGATTCTTCAATATGCATGACCTTCAGCCTCATTTGCATTCACTATAATGACCATTCAGCATTTTTCTGACCCAGTGTATGTAATGAAACGCTTGTACGGTCAATGGCTGCAGATTTGTATGTGCCACCTGGGTAGCTGCTCTGCGCTAACAAGATTGAGCAATCATTGATAGACAAACGCCAAGCTAGCAGATTAGACTGCTGCCATAAAAGTCTCTGTTTGTGTGTCAAGGTCTGTGTGGTGGATGAGAGGATCTGTCGTTGGTGCTGAATTGTTTCTTGTATAATGACTCCTGGAGGCGTTCACTGCTGTCCGGTCAGTCAGTCCACAATGGTACCGCGTACAACCTGCGTATGTGTTTATAAAAGAAAGACAGATGAGATCAACATGGTTGTCTGCACAACATAGCAATATATCCATAAGATTGGGGATTAGTTACATTGACTGATGGAAATGAGCTGTTTGTTTCTTCTTGGCTTGGACCAATATTCAATAATATCGCAATATACTTTATAATATTGATCACACAAGCTGATGAGTCTGAATGTCAGCATCAATTAGACCGGAAACATAAACTTCAGTAATATAATTATATATTGTTGCATAAAAAAAAAAAAAATCACAATAAAATCGTATATCCTGATATTTGGGCCAGGCTGTATCGAGATATTAATTTATCACCCAAGCCCAGAATTACGTCTTCCACTGGTCATTATTGCAACTCGTGATCAACGTGATGAATCTGTGAAGCTGGTGAAGTTTAACCCGACAGTCTTGGGCTGATCCCTGTCTAGACAAATGCAGGGAAATGCACGACATATTGTTGAGTAAGGTTGTGTAGTAGGGTTGGATTTTCAATAATAAGCGTTACAGAAATGTAAGAAGGTCCAATAACAACACATTAGCGATTTTGTTCTGCACCTGAGAACACTCACGTATCTACACAGTCCAACACAGTACGCAGTATGCACCTGGTTGGTTTGTGATCGGCCAATGAACACGAAGAAGAAGAGTTCAGTTGCATCACTAGCTGTGTCTCAGCTCAGGGTCTCATCCTTCAGAGGCTGCACTGTCCTATTTCAAAGGTGTATAATGGTGTATCTGTTAAAACCAAGTTTTTGTTAAAAAAGTTACATGTTGTCAAGGTTGCAAGGCGACAGGAGCTGCACTTTTTGAGGCAACAGTAAAAGCGGCACAGCTGGTGACACAAAGCAAAAATCCTCCATAGACTAGACCGTCTCATTTCAGTTCGGCCTTCACGGTCTATGAAGGGCCACACCTTCACCGCGTCTTCTAAAGGATGTGGCCCCTGAATTGGGACACAGCTGATGACTACATGACTATACCTGTGACTTTGTAGACTTGAGGTTTTAAGGTCCTTGGTTTTAACAGTTGTACTGTTAGCTGTTGAACTGAGCTGAAACCCAGTACTTACATTTAAAAGTGTAATCCTCAGGCTCTCTGTCAGTGTTTTTTGCTTTCATTACCAAGTCCCACATAGAGAGATGCTTTCAGGGTCGAGGAGTTATGATGTCACACTGTAAACAGCAGTCCACACCTCTGATGTGAACTGTACCCAAGTACATATGAACTGTACTTGAGAGCACCTTTTCAAGTGGACCTGAGAATGGTTGGTTGATCCGTTCCCGGACACATTACAGTGTTCACATTAATCAAACAAACTGGACTTTGGGGTCAAGTGGACTCAGATCCGGGCCCGGCCCCCCCCCCCCCCCCAAGACACTGAATGATGTTTTATAAGTCTGGATCAAACCTCAAACATTGTGGTTTCACTCAGGCTCTCTGTGGCGCTCACACTGGGTGACATAAACCCTCAGTCTTGTTTCTTGGATTACACACCTTCGCTGCCCCAGCGCAGTGAATCCCCCCCAGCCTCCCCCCTTCCTCTCTGACTGTCAGAGCATGGTGGAGAGTATTTAGAGAGAAATGCTGGTTAATGTAGATCTTCCTCGGTCACACATGGACAGGAGAGTTTCGAGGTAATTCAGGAGAGTTCACTTGAAACCCAGGAAGGATTGAAATGTGAACTGCATGTATTTTGGAGGTGGGGTTGGTGGGGGGTGGACGTATATGCAAAAAAGGCGACTGGCTGACAGAAAGAGACACACACACCAGTTCCATCTGTTGTACCTCCTGTCATAGATTAATGTGTTTGTGCAGGTGTGTGTGTGTGCACATAATGCATACCATTCCATTACATTCCTATTGAAGCCTGAGGGGCCTCTCTGTATCAGTGCTCTGACACACACTCACATGTCAGATAGTGAAGCAAATGCGTGTATGTGTGTGTGTGTGTGTGTGTGTGTGTGTGTGTGTGTGTGTGCAGCTGAAGCCTGGTCTCAGTGTTTCTGTGTGGCTCCAGATTGAGGATAATCTGGATCTGCTCAGGTCAATGGGCCACAAAGATCAGGTGTAACATAAGTTAATTAACCTCTGTGTTAATCCTGCTCACTGAGGACTTTTCAAAAAGCCTCAATGCAGCTCGACAGAAGCGTCTGGCAGAACAAGAGCTGAGTCTGTAAATGTTGACGTCATATGGCTTCTTTGCATCTGCTTTGCAGAGAAAACACCACAGGTAGTTTGCATTCATTTTTATATTTTACTACATGTGTACTTTTGTGGTGTGTCTATAACAAATGTGTAGGTTTGGTTTTATCTTGGATGTTTTTTGTCAAATTGAAAAAATAAATCTCTTTTTTTTTTTTTTTTTTTTTTTTTTACATCAGAGTTCACCTGAGAGCCTGCAGCTCACCTGTCTGTGTGTGTGTGACATCATAGCTTTCAATAGTAAATATTTCTCCAGCTGATTTCAAAGCAGATCAATGTTTGGATTGATCACAAAACTTTCTGATTAGCTGAGCTCAGCTGTTACTGACGCTTCAGTTCTTCTTTAAAAGGTCCTGATGTCTTCATTCACACGTGAACAAATTTAAATATAACATCAGCTGATGTGAAGACGTTTTCACTTCTGTGACATGTGAAACCTTTAGACTATAAATACTGTTTCAGAGTCTCCACTGCTGCTGCTGCAACTGCTCAACACAGTGATGCAGTGATGAGTCTCCTCTATGTCTGTCACCCTGTATCCTGATGACCAACTCAAACCTGACAGCTCATAGATCTCAGCTGAAACACAGTTGAGTTAAAATGGGAAGATCGTCAGAGATGGTAGAGACATGTCCCTACTGTCCATACCCACATCTACGCCCTGATAATGCAGACTGGTAGTGGCCACATGTCACTGATAGTAGATTAGAAATATTATTTATTAACCTTGTATCATCATTTCATAATGATCCAGCTGGATACATGGATACATCCTCCAAAATTATAGTTTAGCGCTGCCAGTTAGGAGAGGCAGCAGGGAACACAGCACACTAGCAGAGCAAAGTGTGTTGCTTTGCATGGGGCCAACAGAAAAAAATGTTTTGGACACCTTTAAAAGACGCCCACAGAAACAATTCATTATCCATGTAATGTACGCTTCATGTAGCATTTTTTCAGCGCTGTATCTTCCCGTCAAAACAGCTCTTTGGAATTTCTCAACTGCTGAACTAGCGTATTCCTACCCACAAGCGTAACTAGAGAACGCACTGTATTATGCCACAGGTCAGCTGAGTGAATCAAAACTTTGTTTTGACAGGTAGATAAAGCACTGAAAATATTCTAAAAGCGTACATTCTTTTAGTGTGTAAAACATTTTTTTCTGCTGGCCCCATGCACAGTAAGTCACCGCTCTGCTTCTGTGCCTCGCTCCCGGCCGCCTCTCGTAACTGGCAGCTGATCTGAATTTACTGCAGGTAACACATTGACCATGCATGACTATCTCACACAACCCCATGACAAATAACCCGAGCTATCGCTTTAACCATAGAGAAGAAAAATGGAAAGTCAAGCTGGTACTTTTTATTGCATTTTGTAAAATGAAGCATTTTGAATTTTTCCCTCTGTCATGTATTTGTTACTTGTTAGAGCTGTTATTGTATTTGAAATGCTAAAGGATTATATATTTATTATTATATAGAAGAGGTATTATCACCCTGTGCAACCAACCCCTGCTTGAGGAAATTTTGTCTAACTGAATGTGGTTGAATTTGAATTGAATACTCCTGCACTTCATTCATCTGACATCACAGCACCTGTATCTGTTGATTCTGCTGCTGTCTCCAGTATCAGACAGAGATAATCAAGTGTCTCCTTTAAATGTCTTCAGTCAGGCCGAGGCAGCGGGCCGGCACAGAGGAAGCTGGGAAATTCAAGTGGCGGTGGCAGTTCAGAGCCTCTGATTCAGGAGGTCAGTAACTCCACCCCCATCACTAATCACCATCTCCCCCTGCACACACAGACAGACCTGTTATCTCACCCCTCACTCCCCTCACTCATTGGGCTGTGAGTGACAGGGTGACATCCACCTAACAATAGCTGCTGGTCATGTTTCCTGCTCTCCTCTCACACCACTGCGGCCCGATGGAAAGACAATACCCTCTCCGGCTGATAGAGAAGTGTGAGGTGACACTCCACTGAGAGAGCTTCCCCACTCAGTCCACTAATCAAGAGAAGCCATAAAGTGGAGGCAGGGGCACAGTGTCGGGTTACAGGTCACTTGCAAAGGTGCAGGAGCCACCTCCACAGTACGGCACGACAATTTAATGAACATAAATCAGGATTATACTCCCATATACCTGACCAGTGTCACAGTGAATCAAGGCAGCACATTAATGCCATTACATCAGCACCAACCAGAGAGCAAAGTGGATCATTTAGCAGCTAAACAGCCAGATATTTCCCTCAGTAGCTGGTGGAGACCAAACACAGAGCTTAAAAGGAGGGGAAACTGCACTTGTTAGCTTTAAAGGAACATTATGATTATGATTTATCATCAAAGTATTTGATTTGTGAATTTGTGATTTGTGAAAAACCCACATTACAACTCAGTTTGTAAGGTTTGAAAAATTTTGATAAAAATATAAACCTACATAAATGATGGATTCAGCTGAGCTCACACAACTACAACCCCATGTCACCACAGTGTGTGAGAAGAATATTTACCACAGGAACAACTTGGAGTTAGTGTGTAAACAGCTGCTAAACAGTTGGTGAGGTCCTGTCAGGGTTTCCTCTTCGAAGCAAAGCCACACACCGTCACTGTAATCAGGTAAAATGGAGGGAGGGTTGGATGTAGACTCGCTGCTGGTCATTGTGTCATAGACTCAATTTTACAGGGAAATCAGTGAGAGCTCATTTGCATAATCCTGGACACGGGGCCCCTGAGAGGCAGGGAATCTGTTCAGGTGTCATTTGAAGTAAGACACTGTCTCCACCCTCAGAGGATTGTGTTGTGCTTCTTTCTTCTTTACTTCCACTTGTTGACAAATGTTTGAAATGTAGCAGAACAGCAGCACATTTTAATGTGGAGGGGTCTTCCTGTCCATGAGGGGGCAGACACAGTTCACAGGGCGAAAGAGTGAGAGGGTGACAGAGTGAGAGGGTGAAAGAGTGAGAGGGTGAAAGAGTGACAGAGTGAAGGAATGACAGAGTGAAAGAGTGACAGAGTGACAGGGTGAGAGGGTGAAAGAGTGAAGGACTGACAGAGTGAAAGAGTGACAGAGTGACAGGGTGAGAGGGTGAAAGAGTGAAGGACTGACAGAGTGAGAGGGTGAAAGAGGGACAGAGTGAAAGAGTGAAGGGGTGACAGAGTGACATAGTGAAGGAGTGACAGGGTATAAGAGTGACAGAGTGAAGGAGTGACAGGGTATAAGAGTGACAGAGTGAAGGAGTGACATAGTGAAGGAATGACAGGGTATAAGAGTGAAAGAGTGAAGGAGTGATAGAGTGACAGTGTGAAAAAGTGACAGGGTGAAGGTTGAGTCTGAGATCTGGATCTCACACATTTGTTGTTGAAATTTTGTTTGTCCTGTTTGAAAACCTGCACAACTTTGAGCATCGACGGTTCCAGCTTGGGAACCTCTGTTCTAAATGAAGAACAGGAGGAAATGAGATGTGACGGATGCTGAGTAATTAGCTGCAGGTGTTAATGGGAGCTTGCAGTCAATTATCTGCTCCGTCTGTCAAGTAGAGTTTTTTATCCCAGGTGGAGGAGTGGACAGTGAAGCGGTTCAAACATGTTGGAGCATGCTCTTTATGACGATGAGAAAGCAGGACTTCCTGTTAGCTGAGAGTGCTAACTGCTAACGACACCAGATGTTGTCACATTGTCTAATGAATGTGTAACCTGAGCTTGATGAAGCACTGAGCTGAGAGACAGTGTCTGAGCTCATACAGGTGATCACAGCGACCTTTCACCTGCAGACACTGTGACTGACTCAGATCATCAGTGTTAGCTCTGTACACAGCAGACCACTCCCCCTTTACCTCACATCTGATTAAAAGCTCTTTAGCGCCGGATGAGTTTTTTATTTTACCTTCAGTTCCGGCACTGAGCTTCTTCCCTCTGTTGGTATGGTCAGTGTGTTCGACTCAGACTGAAAGCTGCCCTGGAGCAGCACCTCGCCGGGTGATGTTGCGTTGCAGCAAATATCAGTTTTTGCTGTTTTCGCTCTGATGGACAAAAAGTCCTCAAGGACTGTGGAAATATATTTAAAATGACCCCACTTTGTCTCTCAGAAGTGATTTGAACGTAGTGATGAGGTCACAGCTGAAGATGAGACTGCTTTCTTCCACCTCAAAAACATCTCTTGACTCCGGCCATCGCCTTCGTCACCACCCGTCTGGATTACTGCAATGGAGTCCTGTTCGGGGTTCCCAGCAAAACCCTGGACAGGTTCCAGTATGTCGAGAAACTCAGATGCCAGGGTTCTCACCCGCACCAAGCCCTGGCAGCACATCACCCCCACCCTCATCCAACTTCCTCTCCCTCACCTACAAATCCCTCCATGATCTGGCCCGCCAGTACCTGTCTGACCTCCTCCACCCCTATACCCCGTCCCGGAACCTACTGTCCTCGGACATGTGTCTGCTCTCCACCCCTCACAGCACTGCGATCTTTCGGTGACAGAGCATTCAATGTGGCAGCCCCGACCCTCTGGTACTCTCTCCCGGCAGAGATCCGCACAACCTCATCTCTGGACATGTACAAAAAACTGCTGAAAACCCACCTGTTCATGAAGGCCTCTGGCCTCTAGCTCACTTCTCCTCCAATCTCCTCTAGTCATTGCCATCCTTATTCTGTCTCGTCTTGTTTTCATTTATTTGTTTTATTTATTTACTTTTTGTCTTCTTACTCTGTAAAGCGGCCTTGGGTACCTTGAAAAATCTTAATTATTATTATTATTATGACATCAGTGTGTCCTTTTGTTTATGGAGACAACCCGGAGGAATTCCACAGCTTGTTGACACATGGAAATTGGCTTAGTGGTTCTTTGTCCAGGCTTGTTACAAACGCCTCGGTACACACACTGACTGCCTGGAGAGATGAACAGTGGACAATGGCACAAAAGGAAGAGGACGCTGGGTGATAAATACCACACAACACATTTACCAAGTCATTTTAATTGTGACTGAGAGAAGTTCAGCCAGAAGCCTGTTCTCTCTTCACAGGGTCAGGGAAGCAATCAGTAAATTCAAGCTTAAGTGCAGCTGCAATCAATACAAACCAGATATAGTTCCTAATGTGCTTATGGATTCTTCAGTGTGAAAAAAGGAAACAGTTCTACTTCCTGTCTTTGTTTCCTTTTGTTGAGAAAACACTTTGTACAAACAGAGGAAGGCTTGCAACACTGCAGGAGGAGCGGTAATTTATGGAGAGCCTGGCGGGGGCCATTGGGAAATAAGCTGGTGGCTTTGATTCACCCTAAACTGGGACGTAATGGTTCTTTTTTAATAATTTCTGGAATGAGTCCATGTTTATGACTTTAGGAGAGAAGAGGCACGAGCAGCTGTGTTTCGTGGCTCTTCTAAAAGAGACTATTCCATTTTCAGCAGGAAGAGACCTCTTGATGTTAAAAAGAAGTCCTGATGGATTTGTTTGCCTCTCCGGTTTTATCTCCAGCCCCATCCAGGCTCCTGACGGATGTCTCAGCGTTGTCAGAAATTGTCGTGGAAAAGATTATTTAGCGTCGCTCACATGGGAATGAAAAATCAATATTGAAATGTTGGAAAAAAGCCTAGAGAGACCTGTATTATTTGTGACGGAGTCAGCAGCAGGAAAAAGTGTTCTTGTTTTGTATGTCAAACAGACACCATGTGATTGTGTGAGGAAGGATGTTGGTGGACACAGGTCTTCTTCAGGGCGCCATCTCTATCTCAGACTCCTTCACAATATGAAGCTGCTGCAGGTCTCACACTGTCTGAAGTCACAGGGTGTGACACTGATTAAGCAGAAGTAACTGTCATCACAAGCAGCCAGGGTCAGCGCCATGTCATTTCTTTTATTATTCGGATCCTAAAATCTCATTGAAAAAAAACATCTGCTCTGTAAATCTCGTCACATATTTTAAGAGTCTTTAACAGAGATCAAATAAAAATACAGCAGATTTCAGTGAAACCAAATCCTGCAGGGTTGGATGGTGGGTCCAGGTGGGGCATGCTGAGGGTGAAGACTGTTTCATAGTGACATCACAAAGTTAAGGAAGTCCTGACGGCTTGTCTTAAAGGTATTTAAGGATATTTTCCACTTCTCTTGTGGTTTTATTAGAAGTGTTGATCCATAAGAAGATATATTTGTGCTTTTAAGAACCAAAAACCATCTCACTGTACTTTAACATCTCCTCTCTCAAGCTTCTCTCTGGAGCTCTAGTAATAACAGGTTGATGAGCCAATTAGAAGAGAGGAGTCTCTGAACCTCTCCTCTGATTAGCAAACACTGCCAGAAACCAAATCCTGCAAGGTTGGATGGTGGGTCCAGGTGGGCGGGGCTTGGAGCATGGCTGAGACTGCTTTGTTGTGACATCACAAAGTCACAGAAGTCCTGACGGCTGGTTTTAAGGCTCAGGTTCTGAATACAGACTGTGTGCATTTCTTTGTGGACTGAGCACTTTGATACTCTCACAGTATTAATATAGAACTTTATAATCAAACAACACATGCACAAATACCCTTATACTATATGGGACCTTTAAAACACTTTAAAAAGTCTGTCTATGTAGACAAGGCCTTATTTCACCACAGCCAATCAAATGTTGCATAAAGCAATGAGACTAAAACACTGAGAAAGACAGCAGCTGCTACACAACACAAGAGCCTCAGACCCTGAACAACAACACACATCAGCTTCTGTGCTAAAATCTGACTCACAAACATGAACAGGTCCTTCGGCTCGGCAGCCACCAAATGAACCTTCATCAGGGAGAAGTGAGTGGACAGTCAGTGAGAAATATCATTATAAAAACCTACATGTCGCCTGGATCCAGTTAGATGATCCTCACTCTTCAGTACCACTAACAACACACTGTCACATGACATGCAGCTTCACCTCACCATGACTGACAGTAACACTGTAAACTCATCCAACCTGCTGCACCAAGATAATGAAATATCACACATTAGGAGTGTTGTTCTATGAGTCACATTAACAGTCTGAAGGGTTAACCAACAGAATCAGTGATGGCAACAATTATGAGCTGAAGCCATCAGAGCAGAAGCAAACAGAGGTCAGATCATGCTGTATGATCATGCTGTATGACTCTGAAGAATCTGAGCCTATCACACAGACTCTTCTCGTTTGTTGAAGGAACAGCTGATCTTTATTGTGTCTAACATGGTAGGATGAGCACGGCGTGTATGTGCAGTCACACAGACTCAGTGACTCTGGAGGAATGTGGCCATGCCTGTAATGTGATCCTCTTTAATCGACGTGCACTCCTGTGAAATCTGACAGGAGCCTGCTGACACTCTGTGAAGGCTTCTGACCTACTTGCCAATCAGAATGCTGCTTAGCTCTCTTACATACCTAACTTGGTCAGAGATCACCGAGGGGGTCAACATCAGATTAAAACCGCAGATTAGCAATTGAGCGCATGAGGAGGACGTGACCATTTATGTAAAGGGGATGGAGAACAGGGAGCATTAGCTGCTGCCGCTGCTGCACATTTTTACATGAAACAAAAAGTTTTCATCCTAATCTGCAGAAGGGTTTATCTCCTGTCTTTATCAAGAAAAACTGGGTTCATTATATGTGTAATAGCTTAGATTTGTTGATGCCCATATGGTTATCATCACCTCATGGCAGCTTATCAGCTTGCTGTTCTAATCCCACATCCCATTTCAGAGGTGCCAAAGCCCCACAGTCCAGCTCCGTGGGGGACAGACTGCTTCCTGTTGCAGCTCATGAGGAACTCACATTGTTTGTATTTACACTGGTTCAACACATGTGGTCAGCTTTATATTCACAGTGAACTGAAACTTCTACAGCTGTTTTTGTTATTGATAAATGTGTCAGTAATTTTATATTCCTAATAAAGAAAACAAGTGATTTAAATGATTAATTGATTACTGAACTTATGAAATTGTGTTGATTATTTCTCTTTTGATTAGCTAATCAGTAAATGGATTAATTTATTAATCGCCTGGGCTCTAATCTTCATCGTGTCTTATTTTAAAAGTACAGCGTATGTACAACATGTAATGTTGGCAGCAGCAGTGTATCTTACTGATCACTCAAAGCGCTTTACAATACCGCCACATTCACCCATTCACTCACATTCATACATCACACTCATACACTGATGGAGCAGCCATCAGGGGCGATGTGGGGCTCAGTATCTTGCCCAAGAATACTTCGACATGCGGCCTGGAGGACAAGTGGGTAACCCGCTCCTGAAAGCTACCAGCTAATCTGGAAGAGCTGAGAAAACCTAATAGAGTCAGTGGCCGTCTTAATAAATAATTAAAAGTGTAAGAGGATAAATTTCCAATAATATATCACAATGAATGAAAACTAAATTTTAATGGGGCTTTGCCAATAACAACTAACTAAACTCATATAACATAGTACTTTGTGTTGAAATCTTTTCAGCAAATCTGTAGGAAATAAATACAAGGAAATTACAGATGTGTCATTTTAAAAGGTAATCTCATGTTTAATCTGAATTATATCCTCGTTAAGTCAAGGGAATCTCCTCTGTGTGCTGCCGTCACTTCACTGTATGTGAGACACACTCTGACTGTGGTTTGATGCGGTCAGTCAGTACGCTGAGCTGATATAGTGTTCATGTCTGTTCCGCTGATCCATGTTGTTAACATACCTATTATCAAAAGACAAATCACATTTCCATCAGACCTCCAGACTCAGATCCTGTCCATCTGACTCTGAGTACTTGACTGACGTGGTCTGATCCAGACCCTGCTGAGCTGCGCCGTCGCTCTGCTGCTGCTCGGGTTTTTAATTGGATTACCATAACCTAATTCATCTAATAGATGGATGCAATCAGACCATTAATCAAGCGACACAAAACAAGAGCTACATGACAGGAAGTCGCTTGGCTGAGACATTATTTTTCCTGTATTACAAAAAAATAAATTGGTTCATAACCTGGCCCATTGGAGAACCCTGTGGCTCCACATGGTTCTTAGAAGAACTGAGGAAGTGTGGAACGCTAAATATGAGAGAGGCAGAAAGTGGATGTGGATAAGCGGGATGGGGGATGGGGTGAGCTGAGAGGGGGGAGGAAGGAGGAGGAGGAGGGGGAATGGTGAATTTATGGCTCAGAGTGCCACATCATCACACAGAGCTGGTATTTCCTGCCAGGACTCCAGGCTGCTCAGACCAGCGTCGTCTAAGCAGATGTCTGAGATACTACAAATCTCACATACACACACACACACACACACACACATAGACACACAATGACTGTTTATAATATTCAGCAGTTTTATGAACCACACATACACTGTGGATGTTTTCATGTGGAATGCTTCTGTTGTAGAAAGTAGATCCACTAACACTGTGGACAGACACATTTATCCCAGTTCATATTGATTTATTTTTGATTAATCTACCAATTAATTTCACCATGTCCCACTGCCCTACTCCTGTATGTATTCATGCTACACAAATACTCTACATGTTGTGTTCATTATCACAGACACAGCAGACCTACACTGAACAAAGAAAACTGGACTAATGATACTGAAGACAAACCAGAGGCTGTTTCAGCTTTTATATTTCATCACTCGTAGTGAGTGTGAGTGTAATGTGTGTGTCTGAAACACTTCCACCCACTTGTGTTACTGTAGTCAGATGTGCTGATAAATGAAAGAACAAATGAGGTGTGTTCTGTTTCCTTGTTCTCTGATCTAATGAGCTGTGGTTTCACACGGTCAGAAAGCAAAGAGAAGAATGGACCATGATCGACGTCATTCAGCTGCCTGTCATATATCTCATAAAACTCAGGAGAAGAGTGAAATATGGACCTTTTATATTTGTAATTTTAAGAATCAAAAACCAAAAATTTCCTCTCTCTGTTCTGTGAGTCCTCATGAGAAGTCCTGACGGCTCATTTTAAGGCTCAGTTTCCAAATACAGGCTGTGTGCATTTCTATGTGGAAGCGCTTTAATACTTTCACAGTTTTATTATAGAACCTAGACCTGCTTTATAATCAAACAACACATGGACATCTACCTTTATAATGAGGGACCTTTAAATTATGCACTATCAACAGACTGTGGATATTCACTGTGCCTATTACACATGAAACTGGAGCTCCGTCCCTATCAGCCTTTGCTGTGTTATACAGACATTAGCTAGAACAGAGGCTCGGGGCTGAAACTTTGTGACACATACAGTGTCTGAAGCAAACAGTCCTGAACATGTGGGCGAAGGAGGATGAGTTCTGGTCCAAGTGAAGAACCACAGAGCCACACATGTTAAATGTTAGCCAGCCTCGTGGAGTCACGGTGGACTCAGGATCAGGATCAACTCAGTGCTGGGGCTCCTATGTGCTCTCTGGGGAGATGTTTGTTGACTGCCCTATAAAAACAAAGGTATCATGGGAATGGCAGCCATTTGGAGTTGGCTTGTCAGGTCCTATAAAAGGCCAGCACACACAGGGACGAGCTGTTGATTCGCCAAAGCTCCCCTACTCTACTGCTGAGGTTAATGAGACACGCACGCACGCACACACACACACACACACACACACACACACACACACACACACACACACACACACACACACACTCACACACACAGCAGCCACAGAGTCTGCATCCTCCTGCTGCAGGAAGCAAGGGTGGTGGTGGTGGTGGGGGGGGGGGTTACTTTGCCCTCAGCTAGCACTGTGTGTTTGCTAATATTGACCAGAGGCTCTTTGTGTTTGTTTGAGTGTGTGTGTGTGTGTGTGTGTGCATCTGTGTGTCCGTGTGCATGTGCACGTGTGTGTGTGTGTGTATTTACTGCATTCATCTTCTACAGTTCACATTACAGTACATAGCAGATGATGGACAGTAGTTGTTCGTCCTCTACCTGTACAGAGTGGGACTGGGAATTCTTCAGTTATGTGTTAAGTGTTGATCTCAGATGTCATCACAGTACTGTAACTGACACGGCTATTTCAGCTGACTTTTAATGGATTTTATAATTTCACATTTATTTTATTTCCGAAGACTTTTATTTCCAAATGCCACATTTATTTCACAGCTCTTTTTATTTCCATTTGTTGTATTCATTTGAGGGGGCGTGGTTATCTCACAGATTCAGACCAAAGCAACAGCTTCATTTATTCATTTATTAATGATAAATGCACTTATTTATTTCAGGATTTATTTCATAGCTGTATTTAAATATGTATTGATTTAGTTATTTAATATTGATTTAGATGGCATTCCATATATTGTCATGTTCCTTATTAACTGTCCAACAGAAGAAGCAGCCATTTAGAATTGAATTTATGGTCAGTTTATCCGGATAATGTAGATAAACTCCCCGGTAGGATGGTGCACTTTGATCAGCTGGTCTTCTTGGGAGCTGGACTGTGAGTTAATGAGAGGACTGCTGGTCTCAGCCAGAGGGGAGGGGGGGGGGGGGGGAGGGGGGGTCCTCCCATCTTCCACAATCATAGAACAAACTGAAAAAAAAACTCAATGAAGGGTGAGGAGAGGTACATGAAGTCTGATGGGCAGGTAGAAGATTCTGTTTATCCAGATGGAGCTCATCACGCTTCTCCAGTGAGCCTCTGGTTTGTTATTATGATAAAAAACTCCAATTCATTCAGGAATATGTTGTTTATATTGTGACACTTCCTACAGTACAGGTAGACAGGGCAGGCAACAGTGGAGGAACCTGCCTTGAGGCTCTTATCAGTTATTTAATATTGTGCTTTAACGCTGTATTTTTTGTTTATACTGGAAAATGTCCCAAAGAGGTAACAAAAGCACATTACAAAAACACACACTCACTCAAACACACACTCACATGTTCCTCAATGCCCTGCCACTGATATGCCATCACACTGACATTTTGCTGTCCCATCACCTCAGTTTGTCGTGTTGCCACTTACTGCTGCCACACTGGTTCTTCACCACCTCCAAAATAAAATGGTGATATCACAGATACAAACACATACACACACACACACACACACACACACTGCTGATGGCGAACACTGAGCTCCTCTCCACTGTCTGAGCAGGTAGACGACTCCACAGCTGCTCTAAACAACTGGTACAACTTCTCATAAGGCTGAATAGAATCTGCCATGATGTCACTTACAGGCATTCATGTTCCAACACAGTGTCACTGTGGGCAGATCTAATGAAAGTAGCAGAAACATCAGCCATAAAAACAAGACCTGTGACAGGAAGGTCATGACTTTAAACATACTTTAAACGTACTGAAAGCAAGCACTATAGTCTCAGCTGTCCATCAGTTTCAGTCCAGCACTTTGGTCCAGACCAAGAAAGGACAGATCCACATGTTTTGGTGACCCCCGAGTTTTCCTCTGAACCACAACCAGGCAACATTTTTATCAATGACTGAGGCTGAAAGGTCTGACAGCTGGAGGGAAATATTAACACCCACACAGTTGATGTTGCTAATGGAAAGTGGGGGGCAGGGGTCTTCAACTGAGAGGGATTATAGTTGATTTCACACACACACACACACACACACACACACACACACACACACACACACACACACAGACACACACACACACACAAAGAAACACACCTCCATATAGTGGGTGTGTAAGGGGTACTTTAAACTGACCCATGTTGGGGAAAATATTAATTTAAAAAGGATATGTTATATGCCAATTTTGTGAGCACCCAGGTCATGTTATGAGCTGTTGCTACATTAGCCTAAACAAGCTAACATTACTAAACAAGCTAACATTACTACACAAGCTAGCATTAGCCTAAACAAGCTAACGTTACTAACCAAAGTAACATTACTACACAAAACAAAATTAGCCTAAACAAGCTGACAGTAGCCTAAATGTATTAATTTTAGCCTAAACAAGCTTAAAATGAGTTCTTCCTTAAAGTTGCAGACCCTTCATCGTCATGGTAACAAAAACAAACATACGGTTAAGGCTGTGGAACAGTCACGGATAAAACATTGAATGATAAAAGTTGACTGCCTGACTTCCTTCTTTGCTCCTGTTATAATTACTATGACCACTAGAGGTCACCTAATTATGACACGTAACTAACTAACTTTAATAATTTGCGGACGAGCTACGGGCCTGCGGGAGCCCTGCGGTTCCTCAGGGAAGGGGAAGCAGCAGTGCTGGTCCCCGCGGTGTGCCGTACTCTCCTGCCTAAGCATCCTCCAGCTCCTGTGTGTCTGCCAGCACTGATGTCACACCACACTCTGTCTGACCCTTCTCACTGCACTACACTCTTTGGTAGAGCTTGCATTGGCCCGGGTCCAGCTGGCTGAGTCCAACACAGATGTCTGAAAGCATGGGAGAGTGAGATTTACACACTCAGGAACATGCTTCTGTTTGTGGTTAGCATGTGTGTGTGTGTGTGTGTGCGTGTGTGTGTGTGTGTGTGTGTGTGTGTGTGTGTGTGTCTGCATCCACACTTGTGAGGACCATTAGGTATTTTAGGCCTTCTGGGTGAGTTAAGCTTCATGGTTACAATCAGATGTTGGATAAGAAACCCTAGTTGTCCTGTTTTGATGTATTTATTTCTGCTTTCATTCATTTGTCTAAATGTCTGTGGAGGACGTGGTGAAAGACTGAAACATCTGGATTACTGCAACTGAAATTATTATTGTGCTTTTAACATCCTGATCAGATGATGCAACAGATAAAGACAAATCCAGAAAAACAGGATCTTGACAAAACTACGATTTTGAAAAAAGAACAGCCCACCCTTAGTGGAAATGACCCCCCCCCCCCCGGGGTCGGGTCATTGGTGGAGAAAGAATGAGGCCCTCATTATCTTCTCTCCATCTGGTGATGAGGATGTGAGCTCCTTTTCGTTCAGGTGAAGTGCTGTAATGTGCTGAGACGGCCCGCAGCAGAAACATGTTGAGACTGGCTTGCATGTGCAGAGTGTGGGAGACAGCAAGCTCATGTGGGCCCTGTATCAAATCCAGTTCTGCTGATTGGTTCTGGTTCCTATCAAATCCTGATTCGGCACCTGTTTTTTTATGTTTTGTTGTAATTCAGGATTAAATCAAGGAACTTTATTAACAAGGAAAAAAAAACAACTGAAAAAAATGATCCAGACCCAGAAAGTCTGTTGCTGCTGAGTAACAACATGAAACCTTTATGTGTTGACCTGCTGGTTTTGATAGCTCCGACGCTTCTCTGTGACATACTAGCTGTGTTGGAGGCCATCAGATGGGAGTGGTAGGTGATATAAAATCCTCATCTGATAGGAGGACTATTGACGAGACAGTAGCTCATCATCCTCCTGGGACGTCAGTGGAGGGAAACCAGGCGTGTGAGGTTTGTGCGAGTGATTACAGCAGGAGAGGATTTGGGTGTTAGCCTTTGTCTGGCTGTCTAGGTGTGGTTCTGAGGGTGGGGGTTGATGTCACAGGCTCATCCACATTGGTGGAAGTCTCAGGTTTAGCACCCATGGTTTATGGCCACACAGTTGCCCCTCCCCTCATTCCAGTGGCCTCAGTTTGAGGTAGCCATTTGGCTGATGAAGGCAATAATACACTGAAAAACACAGAGCCTTTAATTAGCTTCCATGGTCCTTTGAAATGGCTTCTTCTCCACGGACATGTTGTCCACAGCCAGAGACAGATTCCAGGCTCTCTGTAGA
Source organism: Seriola aureovittata (assembly GCF_021018895.1). Classification (NCBI taxonomy): domain Eukaryota; kingdom Metazoa; phylum Chordata; class Actinopteri; order Carangiformes; family Carangidae; genus Seriola; species Seriola aureovittata. Next base: position 2,867,908 of record NC_079368.1, on the reverse strand, counting down.
GGACTGAGACTTCAGTGACATGGTTTAAATCTGAGGACAGAGTCAGCGTGAAGCTGTCTCTTCTAGATTCTTGAAGGGTATTCTCGTTGATGGCTAAGTACCCCCTCACCATACATGCCTCTGCACGACCAGGAGGCATGTTCACATCTGAACAAAGGCATGAGATTCACAGTGGGTGTAGTATTCTTTTGGCTCAAACTAGGGCCAGAAAGATGTTGCGCTTGTAAAGTGATGCTCAGTTTGTAGTCAACTCTGTAGATCTGTAAAATAAATCTGATTGGACAATTACCATCCAATCACAAAGCAGAGTCTAATAATTTGCATAATATGAAAAAACTGCTTAATGCATAGAACTTTTACATTTTGAATTTAGCAACACCAAATTTGGTTTACAGCCTTGGGGGACTGAGATATACATTTCTATTACAAATTAGCAAGATCAAACATGGCTGCCATTAACCAAAAAAGAGTCAGGGCTTAGATAATATTGGCCATAACTCATTAACCTTTGTCCAATCACCATAGAACTTGGTATATATCTTCATGTTGTGATAAGGAATAGGCCTAACAAAGCTTTTTGAGCTATATCTATAGGGGGTGCCACAAATACCAAAAATGTGTACCTGAAAATCTGGTTGATCGATTTTCACCAAATTTGGTACACCTGTTCTGGGGGCAAGTATTAACCTAAATCTGAGGTGCCATATTGATTTATGAAATTGGGTGGGGCCTAAACGTGAATATCTGCCATTTTAAGCCTTTGCTCGGTTTGCAGTGAGCTGAAGCAAGTCAGAGACATGAAAATTGGCATTGTGAGTCCTGACTTCAAATGGGCAATATACCCTACAAAAAGCCTCTCTAGTGACAGCAGCCTGTTAGAACTAGTCAGTTTCTCAGTGATGTTCAACAAAACTCAAGAAAACCAGTAAAAGTGAAATGACCAAACATAGATGGTCTGTGGCTGCATTTGCATTGCAGGCTGGTTTCTGCAGTCTTGAGACCTGCAAATTTGATGTATTGACGCAGGCAACAAATCCACGTTCCATAGTTTCCCACATGAATCATCATCTTTGGTTCTTTTATCCACATGTTTATCATTGTTACCATACCACCACAAAGGTCCACTGGTATGTTCCTATGGGATGTATCTGAGGGTTGGGCCAAGCGATCTGTATGACTGTTTGTCTAATATTCATTTGATTGGATGATATGGGATCATGTGGGTGTCCTCTGTTGTCTGTGCGGGTGTATTACACTGAGACACAGGTGCAGTGGTGATTCCCTGTTGAAGGTGGTTGATGGTCTAGGTGTCACTGTACAATATAAAGTAGTTCAGCTGAACATGAAAAGCTCAGTTTGTTGCTCTTTGGACATGACTTGGTGAGGATGATGATGGAGACCTGTCAGATCTCTCTTATGCTGTGTGTGTAAAACCAAAGATACACACCAAATCCTTTATATGTAACAACTTCTACAGACATCTGTTATATCATGAGATCACTCAGAAAATTCTTCATATCAGAAACGAAAACCTGATGAGTCATGGTGGCCTCATGGAACCTGGTCCCTGTTCCAGTTACTGTGGGAAAGTAAGAGAGCCTGTGGCAGGGTTTAAATCCAGAGGAACACACACACACACACACACACACACACACACACACACACACACACACACACACACACAGTGGACACCTGGTTGGTTTCCTCTGAACTGTCATTAGGCTGAAAACTGTCCAGTCAATCAGATTAGAGGGCAGGGAGGAGCTGAGGGTCTGAGTCCTCCTGGGAACAGAAGGTGGTTGTATATCAGTAACTAAACATGAAGGACATGAACTCAACTCTTAGTCAACTGTTAGTTTATATAATTACTACAACATCAGACACAACTGTGTATCTTCAGCCCACTGCTGCGCTTGGACACATGTTCCTTCATCACCGTCAACACCCACTGTAGTATATAATGCATCAGTTTCACCAAAGGATTTACCAACCAAAATCCTTTATTTAAACAGGTCAACTCATTGAGATCAGGATCTCTTTTTCAAGAGAGACCTGAGTACATAAGGTTTATACATAGACAGACACACGGATAATTCACTGACATACATTATACATTTTCACATTCAAGAAAAGCATGTGCAAGTGTGATTCCAAATACATAAGTACAACCTATATTCAATCCAATGTAACTTTATCCAAATATATATCCCTGGAAGTTTCAGCTCAGCACAACACAACACAACAGGATAAACTCAAACTGACTAACATGGTGACAGACCCATGGTATGAAGAATTTAAAAAGCCTAACCGAGCTAACATTATTAAACAAGCTAACATTAATACACAAGCTACTGTAAGTCTCCGTGAACATTGTGTGTGGAGCGCTGTAAATGTCACAGTTCATAAACAGTAACTAACATTTCAGGACATGAACATGTTGACAACATGTTGCTGATCACCTGATAGATTTACATTTTACGTTTTTACAATGATAACATTCAGTTCTATTTATTTCAGTTTGTATTGTGCCAACAGTATAAATATTCCTAAATAAATATGTCAGTCAAATGACCAGAAACTAATTAATCAACAGACTAATGGTGCATAGAGTGGGAGAACTGTGGGACTTGTTGTGACATTACAAAGCTCCATGGAAACAGACGTTAGTTTGAGTGTGTCCCTGGTAACCATGTCAGCATACCCTGATGTTCATTTGGTTCTGACTGAGGGGCTGATTTCATTCTGCACCCACTTTTAGAGTGATCCAGATGGGTGCCCCTGACCCATCCTGGCCTTCAGACCTGCTGCACGTCCACTGAACTGATCCAAAGTCCTGGACCTGCAGGGGTTTTAATCAAACTTGCATCTGTGTCATTAAATCTGGAGTTAATGTTTGAATGGACATACAAGTTAACAGAGTTAATCACAGAGGTCGTGTCATGGCCTCGGTCAAGCAGGAGAGTGAGACCAGGGACCAGAGACCAGAGAGTGGAGTGTGTCCACAGGATGTTGTTAATTAAAAGTAGAAGTCATGTTTCATCACTGTAAATTAAACCAAGCCTTTCACCACAGTTAAACATTACACAATTAATGGCTCCATGTCAACTCACACACACACACACACACGCGCGCGCGTGCGCATACACACACACACACACACACACACACACACAGTCTGTGTTCAGTGAATTACATTGTTCTAAAACCGTGTTTTATTTGATGTCAGAGAAACATGATTTATTGAGGATATAAGTTTCAGATGAAGGAGGACGTGATGTCAGTCACTGAGGAGACTCAGCGAGTCCTTGGCTGTGACACACACCTATCTATGAAACCAGTTTTCAGCTCCGCTGTGAGGTCTGGGGACTCACAGTCAGGAGTTTTAGGTGAAGGAGCAGCGATGAAGCTGCTGCCTGGAGCCTTCATCAACACCTCAGTCTGCTCTTCTCTGCTGCTGATGTTTTGGAACTGTAGACTCAGCATTTCTTAGTCTTGGTCTAATTGTGCAGCAGCAGTCTCACTAATGTGATGTTATTACAGTCAGCGTCATTATTATATGGTAGTTCAGTCAAGTTTATTTTTAATTTTGTATTGAACAGTGAGTTCAGATGGATGAATGAGTACACATTGTGTTTCCTGAGAAGATGATTGTGGTGCCGTTTTGTTTACCTGCTATTTATGGGGATTTAAGGTGGTATTTATGATGAAGTCAGAGACTGAATTATGTTAACAAAAAACAACCTCAGACACCACACTGATGATGATGATGCATGGTGGAGATATATGAAGAATGCAGTGTGATGTGTAATTAAAAAGACATTACATAACACAAGGAGAGAACTGGATATGACATGCAGTAAAGTTGAACCCCATCCAACAACGTCCTGGGACGACTGATGACCACGTGGCCTCGTGGACCTCACTGATGCTGTTGTATCTGAATGGGAGTAAATCCCTGCAGCAGCAGGTGGAGACACTGGAACAGGAGGTGGAGCTGGGTTAGAACCACATGTTCAGCTATCACACATGACTGTATCTGCATACTTTTGACTATGTTGTATATATACATATATATGCGGTATATAGATATGTATATATGTAAATATAGGGGCGAGCCAGGACGAAGGAAACACGGGGACGAATAGAACACAATGACTTTCTCAGAGCCCGTGCAAGACCTGCGAAATATTTGGTGGATACGTCATACCTCCGTGGAGTTTCACCTGAGAGACTGTTTTGGATCGTAATAAGCAAATTCACTCAAGTGTCGATTGTTGGGTTTATTGTTTCGAGTGTCATGGACATGATCTTATGACAGATTAGGACTTTAAAAGATCCAGAAGTGTGCAATGTCAGAGTTTTTCAATATAGAAGCAAATTAGTTTTAACTGTCAGGAGTCACTGTCGGACGATTGAAACAGCTTTTTTGATAAGCGTTTCTTTTTTCCCGCCACTAGTGCAGTCACTGTGTGTGTTACAGCATTTATTAAACGTGTATAACATAATGTACCAACAGAATATGCCAAGAGTTGGAATAAGAACATCACAAAAAAATTTAAATCCAAGAATGCATTAGCTGTTCGGCCATATGTTCTAAAGATGAAATTTAGTATTTCTTATTAAGATAAATTACAAAATATGTTTGCAACTACATATTAAGAAGGACAATATCAGACAATTTTGATAAAAACAAGAAGAACATAAACAATACAAGTTTATACTGTTTATACTTACATCTTTATGTATATAGATGTGTGTTTGACTGGCGAGATCAGTGTAAAGGAGCTGTGATTGCTGGATGAAAGGATGAAATGGATGTTTTGTGTTCTTGAACGTTACCAGCAGCAGGACTCAGTGTGTTGTTCTCCGTCTCTGCTCTCTAACACTTCCTCTGGCAGTCTCACAGAGTCTCACAATCATTGCTGACTTGATGTAAAGGTTAATCCTGGTTTATAAAGATGTTGTTGAAGGTGACTCAGCATGATGAAGCTTCTGTCTCCACACACAGAGCACACACCTCAGGAGACTCTGTGAGCCTTCACCAGACCAGTTAGTTGAGCAACATTTCCCGGCTGCTCAGTGAGTCTCAGGTGGTGAAACAGTGATGATAGTGACTCATTATCAATTGGTAAAGATTAGCTCAATTAGTCTGCGGTGTTTCTACATCATGTCTGTCTCACACTTTTGTCTGAGTGACTGGAATATGAACAAAAAAATGTGTCCACAACATACAGAGCATGAATTCACAGAATCTTGTATTATTTAAAGCTCCATATTCCTCTTCTTCTGTGTTTTATTAGAAGTGTTGATCCATTAGAAGATATATTTGTGGATTTAAGAACCAAAAACCATCTCAATGTAGTTTTACATCTCCTCTCTCAGGCTTCTCTCTGGAGCTCTAGTAACAACAGGTATGTGAGCCAATCAAAAGAGAGGCTCAGAGCCTCCTCTCTTCTGATTGACTGACTCTTTTCTGAGTGACTGAATAAAAATTTCAGATTTCAGGTAAAACACTCAGAGAAACCAAATCCTGAAGGGTTGGATGGTGGGTCACAGTGGGCGGGGCTTTGGGCATGGCTGAAAGCCGTGACTGCTTTGTTGTGACATCACAAAGTTACAGAAGTCCTGACGGCTCGTTTTATGGCTCAGTCTCTGAATACAGGCTGTGTGAATTTCTCTGTGGACTGAGCGCTTTGATACTTTCACAGTATTAATATAGAACCTAGACCTACTTTATAATCAAAGAAGACTTTGACATCTACCTTTGTACTATATGGACATTTAATTAAATGTAAAGGCCCAAACTCAATGTTTAGTTTGTTCGTGTAGAAAGTTAAAAACAAGTTCACCTCTGTGGTTCGACAGTGAGCTCTCTGGTCAGCAGGATATCAGTCCAACGTCTCAGTTCCATCACTGAAGGACATCTTCAAACTGCTTCACTGCTTCATTTTCATCCTGTCTCTGAGCTCTGTAGAGTATTACACTGTAAAAACCAACATGGTGGGGCTTCCTGATGTCTGAATTGTTAGGGGGGGCATGCCACATAGGTACAAATGTCCTGAGCAGCGAGACACCGGTTCTCTACCATTTGCTGCACGACATTCCTCTGGTTCTATCTAAAAAAACCCAACATGATGGTTGAGGATGTTTTGTGACTGTGCATGATGAAACTGTCCATCATACTGTAATGAAACCATCGCTGACTCTGAATGTCTGTGTCTCTCTCTCTCTCTCTCTCTCTCTCCCATGTTGCATCATGTGGCTGTGGCTGTTGGACTTTGTTTAACCTGTCAGGTAAGCAAATATCTTTCATCCTCATGTTTTTTTTTCTGAGTGTTGACTCAGAGCTACAGCCCGTCACCTATGTCTTCACTGAACATCTATCAACACCACTTTACATCAGATCACATGATGCTAGATTAGATTAGATTGGGTGAAATTGATTAGATTAGATTGAGTCTCTCAGGGAAACTGGGTCATTACAGAATGATACAGCAAATAACCCTCAGTGAAACCTATGAAACCATTATATGGAGCTTTCACTGAGGTTTCACTGTCCTTCACGCTGACACAGTGTGGTGACTGTGTGTTTCTGTGATGTGCAGTGAGACAGGAGCTCAGTTTGACAGTTGGAGGGATAACAGAAACATCTGATTCTACAGTATATTCCTCAGTGAACGAAAGAAGAGTTACTGTCCTCTTCGTCATTTGCATTGTAAAATAGAGAAGTTCATACGGTTACGTTATAACAGCTTGGTACTGTTTTAATCAAGGTACACACATGGGATTAGTTGTTTGTGACTGCACAACGAGACACACATATGCACTTCTGTTTATTATATAAATGAATGAAAGAATTTATGAATTTGCCCATTGTCAGCTGGGTTCTGCTCCAACAACCCTATAAGAATAAGCAGTATGGATAATGAATGAATGAACAAATGTATTTATTTCGAACTTGAAAAATAAAAACAGTTAAAAAAACAAACAAACATGAATAATGTTTGAACAGGAGAAGGAAGGAGTACCAACCAATATGTTCCTCCTCCTCTCTCATTACTCCTCCATTAACTTATATATAAAATTTATAAACAACTATCCCACTTTAATCTCCAACCCAAATATCCCCAAAAAAATCAATAAAACCTGAATCGTGAACACAATCCTTCCTCATCCGTAAACCTTTTCAAACCATTTCTTTATCTTTTTGAACTGATTCATTTATTTGTACTTTGTTTTAACGCCACATTCAGACCATTACACACACTCATCCAGCAACAACTAACACCATGGTTTTTTAAATTATAACCCCCCCCCCCAGCCCCTCACAGATATTCACAGATCATTTTTTTGTATTTTGCCCAGAAGTGAATTATTTCTTGTTTTAAACTCAATTTGCACAGTTCATTCAAAATTCTGCCAGATGCCTGAGCTTCAGAGTATGTGGCTTTAACACTAGGACTGCCAGCATTCTAGCTCCCCTAAAGCCACCACAATGGTCTCCCAGATGACGTGTATTTACATTGTTTGGGTTCACGAGCAGTTCTTGAAGTGAAAAAAATAAGTGTTAGTACTTCTTCATATAGAGTGGGGGGTAGATTACGTTAGAAAATGATTGACTAATAGGCACCTATGGCACACACCTGCATCCGGAGACAGTGTTTGGCTCTCATGTCAAGCGCCGCTGTCGCTGTTCGCTCTGAGGTTTATTGGATTGTTATTTTTTGTTATTGTTTATTATCAACAGCCAGAGTTTATTTTACACTCGTTCCACCTGCAGCTGATGTAGCCTACAAGCTTTCACAGAGACCGGTGTGGCGTTTGACTGGACTGGAGAGCAACCCACAGCACAGCTGAGATTTATTAGGCTGCATTATAATTCTTTAGTCGTTTTAAATGAGAGCGGTTTTAGATGTTGCTTACTGTTTATAGGCCGACTATTTACAAAATCAAGGTCTAGTTTTTCTGTTCACAAAGAAAAGTTTGCGAAGTGGCTGCATGTGGAGTGGACATGCTGAGAAAAGTGTCAGATGACGGTGACTTTCCTCATCATGTCTGTTATTGTTCACTATCCTCATGGCTCATTACAATTGTTGTAAATTGCTTTTATAGTCATTGCCTATCGACTGTATATAAAGATGGACGAAGCATCGTGACCTTTCCCACAGGTTTCTGAAGAGAGGTTTTGAAGCTCAGAATAAGCTGCTCCGCTGTTGCCATCTTGGCAGTGTCTGACTCAACTTGGCGCCAGGCCAATCCTAAAATGGGCAAAGAGGTGGAGCTGAGACTCTGGTGCACACCATTTTGGGGCAAACATACACTAACCAATTTGTCACTCAAAGAGACCACGCCCTCGATTATTATTACTTCAAACTATTTTTCGTACCAGGCTGTAAACATTTTTATTTCTGCCGTAAAGTTGGACATTTTAACATGGGACTCTATGGGGATTGACTCACTGTTGGAACCAGACTCTAGTGGTCATTAGACGAACTGCAGTTTTTGTCACTTCAGTGTTGGCTTCGTTTTTCAGCTCCTGAGGTTGAGGCTCGGTGTTACCCCACACCTGCACATCGTGATTCAGATACTCCCAGAATGCAACGTTCCTTGCAAACTTTGCTATACAGAACTTATGGGGTTTCCAGCTCCACATCTTGTGATCTAGTATCACACCCAGTGATTTATTTTCATACATTCTTTCCTTACCTACATTATCTATAATCCCTTCTGTTTGTTTGTTCTACAATTTCCATACAATAAAGTTGAGGATTTAAAGTCGCACTATAGAGTGTCACATTAAACTCTATATACAGAAGTTAATTACAACAGTCACTCTCTGAGGTTCAGCACTTCACTGGTCACCTGAATATGACTTCAAATGAGACACACATTGTTTCTGTGTTGGCTTATTTGGCTTTTAAAAAGGCCTGAAATGACAGGTCTATCTTCTGTTACTTAAGATATTCTTCAACCAGCCCAAGTAGCAGATATCATCAGCTGGACTTTGTGACCGGTGCTGCTCTTTGAATCCTAATAAGTTAGAATTAACATCAGCTCAGGTTTCAGCGACCTACAGAATCACATGCTTCCTGTTTAGCTTTAACTTTTTTTTAAAGCCCTCACTTCTGGTGAGGAATAAATTAATCGAGCCTGAGAAAGAACAACCGGTCTATAAACAGACCATTAAGCAGCTGCCAACGCCAGCTTTTTAATATCACAGGTCTAACACCTGCTTGTCTGACATTGAGTAACACCTCAGCTCTGAGCAGCATTCCAGCTTCTTCACCAGGTCTATTTTAGAGAGGACGTTGGGCTCTGTTGTAGCTCTGGAAATAGTTTGAGACACGAAAGCAGTGCCTGCATACGTCTCATGGGTGCCTGCAGTAACATGAGATGGGTTACGCAAAGTGTTTTAGTGAGAATTAACGAGTAAATGATTTATTCTAGTAAATATTGTAACCTCAAGGAATGTCATGTCATCACAGTCCACTTCAGTAGTCTAAGGACAGAGTGACATTTTGGAAAATGAGCTTGTTTGTCTTCAGATGATCCATCTCAAAGTAGGGCTGGTTATCTCGTGAACTTTATCATCTCTGAACTCATCTTTGGTCCAGAGTGAAATATCTCAACACCTGTTGGATGAATTGCCCTGAAATCTGGCTCACACAACCGTGTTCCCCTCGGGATGAACTGTAACCACTTTGCTAATCTCTGACTGGCCAACATTTTAAAATGTCCAAGACCAGGTACCTGCAAACTTAATGGCATTCCAATTAATGTGTTTGGTACCAACAAGCAAAAAGTACCATGCTAACACATAAACTAAGTCTGTGAGCACAGAAAACCTTACCTGCAACATATTACATGTTAACCTCAGGGATGCACCCATCAGTGGCGTCAGCAGGATTATATTTCATAGTATGCACAAGAACTGCCTGTGAACTACCTTTAGGTTTCCCACACATGCAACTGTCTGCTCATCGCATGAGTGAGCTAGAAGAGAGAAAGATTGATTCGTGTATTTTAGGGCTAAAGTTGTGACATGAATAGGCATGAAAAGGTATAGAAATGAACTATCATGCTTATAGTGACCAAAATGATCACGATTATCAGTATAATCACAGTATTGTTAAAATGACAGTTTTATCTGAAGTGACTCACAAGTGAGGGGACAACAGTCCAATAGGAGACCTTGGTGTAAGTACTAGGTACTACATCTATTTAATAAGTGCAAGGAAAGGATATTGCAAAGAGAAGGGGCCGCAGCACTGAGCCTTAGGGCACCCCTATGGAAAGCGATGGGATAAAGATTTTTGTCCTTTGCCTGACACAATGAAGGAGCATCCAGTGAGGTAGGACTCAAACCAAGAAGGTACTTTGCCTAATATGCCCTTATCATTTGCACTCTTTTTGAATGTGGTTGGAATCGTTCATGAAAACAGTGAAGCATTTTTCAGACATGTTATCGATGGAATGAGATATTTCTTTGAGTTTTGACACATCCCTCTTAGCAAGAGTGGAGAATGAAGTGAATGCTGTGCCATTTACCAGAGAAGACAGAAGAAGGTAGTCATAGAACTGGTAGATGTTTGGCCTGCAGGTGCCGTGCCCTCAGTGAGCAGACTGATCATGGAGAGCAACGTACCCTTAACTGGGGGCGTCGTCTCACAGAGGTTCAGAGAATCGGCTTCTGATGGCCGAGATGGTGGCGGACTGAGTAATATTTTGAAAGTGGAAAATTGTTTCAGTGTTTGTGATAGATCTGCAGATCTTATCATTGTAAATGCAGTTTTGTCACCACTGATGCTTGATTAGAACAAAGATAGGAGTGAGATAGCCCTTGAGATTAGTGGAGGCACTGGTTTTACTCCATTTTTTCTCAGCAGCTCTGAGATTGGTACACAGCTTTCAGATAGCTTCAGTCACCCGTGCATGAGACTGGTTAGAGCGAGCAGGTTGCATGGATAGAGGACAGAGGCTATCCAGACATGTGGGTGGGAGACAGGTTACAGAGATTGCGGCATAACGAGACCAGAGGTTGTGGAGCAAAGGGAATGCAATAGTGGTCAGAGACAGTGTCTGCACTGTTTCAAATGAGAATGGACTTAAGATCCTTGCCCCATTTGTGAGTCAGAGCGTTCAGAGGGCTGCAAACCTGCTTTATTCAAAACTCAAATACAGTTTTACATAAAATTGAAATATCGGACAGGAAGTTTCAGAACTCGTATTGTTTTAAATGGATGCTCATATCACCTAGGATGAGCAGCAGAGAGCCAAGTTTGGGAATGTAAGACAACAGTGTGTCTAGTTCATCTACACAATCATCCAATTGTGCCAGTGGATGTTAAATAACAACCACAGAAACATTTACCAGAGCAGTCAACAGCATGTTACTCGAAGGAGGTGTATTTGTTGGAGATGACAGTTCGGGGAATTTCCATTTGTTGGAAATAAAGAGACCAGTCCTGCCTCCTTGGTCGGACAGGCAGGAAGTATGAGAGAATGTGTAGTAAGTGGAGTGTGCAGCTGGGGTAGGAGAGTTTTCAGGTTTGATCCAAGTCTCAGTGCGCGCCAGTAGTTCTAGAGATAGCGGGTTAGTTTCAGAAGCAATGAAATCAGCTTTGTTAACTGCAGACTTGCAGTTCCACAACCCAACAGAGAAGGAGGCTTATGTGGGTGAGGATAGTTACTATGGCCACCCTGTGAGGTTGTTCTGATTTTTGGAGTGCAGATTTGAGGAACACGTTGGTTATTCAACCTCTACCAGCTCCAGAGAGTGTTTACATTTGCTGCAAATAACATCCACAGACAGGTACATCAGGTGCAGTCATTTACATGCGTAGTTTGTTCAGAACTACTTGGAAATGTAAAAGAATAGAGCATCAACTCCTATAATTCAGTCATCAGAGAAAATCCGAAGAAAGAAAACTTAAATCTGTGAATGTCCATGAACCAAGATGTGATACTGAGTAAAGTCCAGGCAGCCTTTATATTTGGTAATAAGAGGAAGTGCTTTACATGTTCCAATACAGGCACACAAAGTTATTTGGATAAATAATCAATTCAGATGACATTGATTGATGAATTGATTGGGGGTTGTGTGGAGGGCAGTTTGCAGCAGGGTGGAGTGGGTGGTGCTGTGATGGAGAGGGATAACCACTGATTAGAGGCTGAAGGTCCAGTGAATTGAGTGTGACCTCAGTGTGTCAGCAGATCGTGTAACATGGAGCAGTTTCCAGCCGGCCTGTGTCACATTGTATGACACACACTGCCTGCTGCTCATTGAGAGTTCATGCTGAGCCTGCAGTTACGCTCTGAGCTCTGTCTCTCGTCACCACTGTTTGTGGAGGGAAGGGGCCATGTCTTTGAAATTTCTGGCTTTCATTGTGATCTTCTTTATCCCCCACCACCCCAATCACTGTCAGTGTCTGTTCTGAGTTTTTTTCCCTTATTTAGTTTGGCTCTTTAATGCCAGTTAACTGGGATGGGATCTTGGCTTTGTACTTTTTAGACATGGTTTCAGTGTCTCTTTCCATTGAAATGTGCAAATTTTGAGCAAATTTCCAAAAAGCCGGGAAAAGAATATGTGAATGAATTTCCCTTAACAAATGTTCTGGTATTCTCAAACAGCAGCAAGGCTTTTGTTTTCCTCAGAAACAGGCCTTCACTAAAAACAGGCTATAATAGACAGAAAAACTTTTGAATTTATTTTATTTTATAAAATAGATATTATGTTAATTTATATTATGTAAATATAAATATTATATATTATATAATATATTATCAAAGGAATTGTAATTACGGCTCAAGAAATGTCATTTTGGAAAGGCCACACCCCTCAAAGTCCAGCTCAGTGTGATCTCTCGTGAAACATAAACATCCACCATGATAGATTTGATTTGGAATTTTTTGAAAAACACATTTCTGAAATCTCCTCCTAAACTGTCGGTGTGATTACTACTAAACATTTTGTTGATCCTCACTGGACCAAATTCACCAAAAGCTGTATAAAGGTTGTTAATATGTTATTTAGTTTTCAAGTTATTGACCAATGAACTTAACAAGGGGTGGGGCTTAGCAGGAAATTGGCCCTAACTCAGTAACCATTTGTCCAATCATCATAAATCATGGTAGATATTTTCAATCCGTGTTTAGGTTTAGTCCTACCAAAGCATTTTGAGCCTTACCCATAGGGGGCACATCAAACCCCAGAGGACAGAATTTCACTAAATTTGGTGAACATGATCTAGGCACAAGTATTCACCAAAATCTGAAGTGCCATAATGATTAACAAAAGTGGGCGTGGCCTATTTATCATTATGTGCCATCTCATGCCTTCACCCAATTTGTTGAGTTGGAACGAACTAGAGATGTGAAACTTGAGACTTTAACCTGAAATGATCTACTAATGCTTTGCATGATATGTAATCCCAATCGGCCTGATGGTGGCGCTATATTCAACAGTGGCGCTATAAATAAACCAGTTCTAATGATGTTACAGTAATAATTTGAGTTTTTCCAGTAGTGAATAGTACAATGAATTTCTATTTTAATTCCAATAACAGGCACAAAAGGGTTAAGTTGGGGTTAGTCTCTGTTTCTTCGACTTTTGTTAAGCTACTGAAATTCAACAGTTCATGCACAGATTTTTCACATTAAAAGCCATCCAGTAGTTTCCTGTCCTAGTAGACTATTAGAGTACGTTACACACTAGAGTGGTGAGAATAATCTTTTTTATCCAGCTTTCATTAGTGACGGCTATTAGTTTGCTTCATTATTGATATTTTAAAATATTTTTGATAGGACACAACAACCGTAGCTCTTCTGTACCTCTGGAATATTATTGCTTTTCACCGCTGTGTCTCATTTATGTTTTGCACACACACTGAGCTGTTCTCACCTGCTGCTGTTAATCTGTAGTTTTTGGCCTCTCCAGTAAATCTCTAATCAGGTCAAACTGTCTCCACCTAAGCCAAGAGTAGAGTTTCCCTTGTCTCTTGTGATCAGGTGTTTTTTTCACTAATTCAAATTTCACATTATACCATGAGCACAGTTGCTGGTTAAAGCATTAAACCAGTGGCAGATGACTGACCCACTGACCCAGGCATTAAGAAGGAAATATTAGTTAGTGTTTTATCCGGGAGGATTAAACTCTAACTGGGAGGTTTAAGTGGAGGCACTGAGACATGGCGGCTCAGGACTGGGGCACTGATCTGTGAAATGGGACAGGAAGGGGCTGAGGGATTTGTAGCACACCTGTTTGGGCACTTTGGCTATTGAATGTATTTTTAATGACAATGCAGGCATAGTGGGTTTCATTTGAAGATAATTAGGAGAGCAGCCTTGAGAGCTCAAGAACACACAAGTCAGCGTGGGACGAGGTCCAAGATCCAGGCGCACACAGAGGAGCAGGAGCCAGAGCACATTTGAAACATCAACTAAATATTATTAGTCATTATTTAATCTGTGTGAATATATTTGTGATTTGAGATAAAAGCTTGGCCTGACCTGCTGTCAGTGGTTCAGTCTGAGTAAGATGAAGTCGAGAAAATTCATTTTTAGCGAATTTCACAATGGGAGGGGATTTAGTGAAACAACATTTATGTATAGGCTATAGTACATTGTTCTAACGATGGCGTTGTTAACTAGAAATTGAATATGCTTGTTCTTTATGATGAGTCCTGACTGAACAGATCTGGAAGAGAAGAAATCAATCAATGGGTTTGGGCTTCAGTCGATCAGACAAGGATTTTCATCAGTTCTGGATCTTGTCACAAACATTTAACAGCTGCTCTGTTGTTTCTACATTTACGTGGGTCTGAAACTACAGTGATGCATCACTTTAAATGTTGCTGTAGCAAGGGATTGTGGGGCAGCATTGTCTCCTTTCCATTTGTAAAGGAAGGTCCAGTGTTTTCTCTGCTAAAGGAGATAAGATAGGAAGCACTGAAGCTGGACCAGCTCTAATCATGGCTGCTGCTCACATACTTCAGGTCATTTCACTCAGTTAGAAAAAAAAGACTTGTGTTTGCACAGTATATACATATTCTTATAAATTCTTGTGATTTTAATGTTGACCAACAGCCACACAAAACAATAGTACAGTATAAACATACCAGAAGGAGGAGAAGACGCTCTTGGAGCACGTTCATGCACAGAGGATGAACCCTGACGTTTTCATGACACCATGACCTTTCCTCTGGCGCCACCTTCAGCACAGCTCACACTGAGGAGTAGAGAAACAATCATGTTGATCATGATCACATGTTCATCTGCAACAGCACTGCTTTAAATCAGAGCATCCCTTCCTCCATTCACTGGCATTAGGTAACAGTAACACTATCAGTTATAATTTTAACACGTGGGATTTCTACCACCACACTCTTATGTTAAACATTTATCTGTGGAGCCACATCCCGTACTAAGACATACATGTCAGTCCTTTAAACTTTATTTAAACTCGGTGCTCCTCTACAACAAGAGGTCTCAACATTATACAAAACAAAACATGAATAATGTAAGTGTAACCACGATGCTTCGTTATCCATCCGTCCATGCTGTGATTCAGTTGTGTGTTCTGTACTACACGTATGACCTAGAAGCTTTGTTGCATCTTAACATCACGGCAGCAGAGCAGCTCAGGATGAGGAGCCTCTGAGGATGAACGGCTGGCAGGGACAGTGTGGTGATCCGGTGTGTGCACTCTTTTACTGGGACGGGTACGTGTGTGTGTGTGTTTGGCTGGAGGCCATGTTGGAGGCCTTTGAAGGGACCCAGATGAAGGAGAGCAGTCTGCTCTTCTAGTGGCAGTGGTCAGTGTGTGACAGCTACACACACGCAGGCACACACTACCTGTTCTACCTGTTCTCTCTACAGAGCAGGTGAACTCATCCACCTGCTCTTTAAAACACCTTCCAGCGTGTGGCCTGAACCTGAACATGAGCAGCAACAAGATCAGAGGTTTAGATACTATAGACACCGACTTCAGCTGATGTCAACCTTACACAGAGCTGATCTTGATAACACTGCCTTCTCTAATGTCAGTGTGCTGCTCTGACTGTGTTCATGTGCTGATGATCCTGATGATACTGGTCTCCAGATCTGTCCCTGTGAGACTATTCATCTTACTTTGAGCATTTCACCCCAAAGTCTGATCACAGTACATTCGACAGAAGACAGAGAGCATTCAGACTGTATCGGACTGTACTGTCACACTGAGCTGGAGGGAGCAGGATGATGGACGTCTGAAGATGACCTTGAACATGGTAGCTAATCTGTACCACAGTTTTCCACCATATTTCCCCCGTGCCTACACCAGATTTTAACCACAATCAATGTCATTTCCTAATTTCTTCCTGGAGACAGTAGTTCAGACTTCCTCAGCTGCCACCACTCGAACCCTGTCTTCAACGTTGAAGCCTGTTTTCTATCAAAGATGGTGGAGGACAGACCTCAGGAGTAATGTCTGAGTCTGATGCTTCCTCACCAGAGACTGAAGACAGTGAATACAGAGGAATCATTGGAATCTCCTCAGCCAGTTTATCTCATTGCACGAAGTCTGCCGCTTTTTTTTTTTTATTTTTTTTTTTGGCCTTTTATGCCTTTATTGACAGTGCAGTAGAGAGAGACAGGAAATGGGGAGGCAGAGAGAGGGGGAGTGACATGCAGCAAAGGGCCGTCCGATGCGGGACCCGAACCGGGGGCCGACTGCAGCGAGGTGGTGGTGAAGATAGTAAAACAATAGCTGTGTCCCAATTGAAGGGCCTCATCCTTCAGAGGACGCAGTCTATGCAGGTGTGGCCCTTCGTAGCCGTTGTAGGTCTGGTCTACGGAGGATTTTTGCTTTACATCACCAGCTGTGCCCGCTCTTATCATTGCATCTCAAAGCGCGACTCCTGTCACTTAGCAACCTTGACAATATGTAGCCTTTTTCACAAAAACTTGAGGTTTTAAGGTCCTTGGTTTTAACAGTTGTACCGTTAGCTGTTGAACTGAGCTGAAACCCAATACTTACATTTAAAAGTGTAATCCTCAGGCTCTCTGTTGTTTGCTTTCATTACCGTCTCACAATGAATCTTGGGATAGGTTGGGCCATGAAGGATCCACCAGGAAAAGAAAGACGCATTTGAAGGAACCTTTGAAACGGGGCGAAACTAGTCGCGCCACTATGACGCAATAGGTCTTCAAATGAAGCCTCTAAAGGATGAGACCCTGAATCTGGACACAGCTACTGTCTGCCTTAACATGATTAACCTGGATTCCTATGCAACTATTTATTACCAACATTACAGAACTATTACAGCTGAAATATTGGCTGTGTAAAACCAGTCTGAGATCTGCTCTGACTGTTTGAGCAGACGCTGCAGCAGCTGGATACTTCAGCCATGTTTGCCTTCTTCACAGTTTCACAGACATTCAGCTGCTTTCCATCATCATCACCATCACCAAACTCGAAACATATTGTTTGAAAAGTGTTTTCAGATTCAGTTTTCCAACAGACAAAGCTTCAGTTCCACTCACCTGTTAATACGTCCCTGCAGGTTTCCGTAGTCTCAGGTTCATCCCAGCTCATATTTGTCCTCACTAACTTTTAGCTGATAACGAACTGTCATACGTTGCTTGTTTCTTTCTCCCTTCTGTGTGTGTGTGTGTGTGTGTGTGTGTTTGTGTGTGTGTGTGTGTGTGTGTGTGTGTGTGTCTTGCAGGGTCCATGGTAAAATAACACTTCGAGCTGCCAATATGTGGTCAGCTTGTTGCCACTTAATCCTGAGGAGGCGCAGGATGCCTCTTCATATTAGCTTTCACATCCTCTGTTATTGCTGTGTGTGTGTGTGTGTGTGTGTGTGTGTGTGTGTGACAGAGAGAGGGAGGAAAGCCCTTGCAGAATGCTGTTATTTGTGGCACTCAGCCAGCTGGAAGGTTGCCAGCAGCATTATTCTCCGATTAACTGTTGCACACACACACACACACACACACACACACACATAGACTTCATTCATATTTGCACATTCTTGTTTAACCAACTACACACTGTTGTGCTCAATCTTAAGCACTTCTGGTGGTCGTGTCATCATAGCTCTGAATGAAGAGAATTCTCCTTAGAAATACAAATACTGTTAAAACAAAACAACAACAAATCAAATCAGTCCTTCAGTCAATCAATCAATCAAATACTCCTACTGTCACATATCAGTGTTGCTCTGCATCGACCATGGGGTCCACCAGTATCACAATGTTGAGCAGTCTGTCCAAAAATGTGAGAATGTGGTCTGTGTTGTATCGACCAAGGTTGGCATGGCAATGGAGGACACCATCTACAATGGCTCTGTGAACAACGTGACCAAGAAGTGATGGACGCAGTGTGATCAGTGGAAGCCTGAATTATGAATGGTATTCTGGTTACGTTCCTGTGCCCCGGCTGAAACGTCTGGATGACAGAGGCTCCAGTAAATCAGCTCATGTCGGGCTGGAGCCTCTGTTCGGCCTCTCTCAGTGTCAACCCGTGGTTCATGACTGCCCAGATTTTATCTGAAAGCTGTGGCCTTTTTTGTCTTCGTCCTCCCCCTCCAGCTCTACCTCCACCTCTCACTCTTCCTCCACCTCTCACTCTCACCCTCCCAGGTTACAGGTGTAGTTCAGTGTGTGTGTGTGTGTGTGTGTGTGTAGAATCACAGGTTACAAGTGTAGTTCAGTGTGTGTGTGTGTGTGTAGAAACACAGGTTACAGGTGTAGTTCAGTGTGTGTGTGTAGAATCACAGGTTACAGGTGTAGTTCAGTGTGTGTGTGTGTGTGTGTGTGTGTGTGTGTAGAATCACAGGTTACAGGTGTAGTTCAGTGTGTGTGTGTGTGTGTGTCTGTAGAATCACAGGTTACAAGTGTAGTTCAGTGTGTGTGTGTGTAGAACCACAGGTTACAGGTGTAGTTCAGTGTGTGTGTGTGTAGAATCACAGGTTACAGGTGTAGTTCAGTGTGTGTGTGTAGAATCACAGGTTACCAGTGTAGTTCAGTGTGTGTGAGTGTGTGTGTGTAGAATCACAGGTTACAGATGTATTTGTGTGTGTGTGTGTGTGTGTGTGTGTAGAATCACAGGTTACCAGTGTAGTTCAGTGTGTGTGTAGAATCACAGGTTACAGGTGTAGTTCAGTGTGTGTGTGTGTAGAATCACAGGTTACAAGTGTAGTTCAGTGTGTGTGTGTGTGTATAATCACAGGTTACAGGTGTAGTTCAGTGTGTGTGTGTATAATCACAGGTTACAGGTGTAGTTCAGTGTGTGTGTGTGTAGAATCACAGGTTACCGGTGTAGTTCAGTGTGTGTGTGTGTGTGTGTGTGTAGAATCACAGGTTACAGGTGTATTTCTGTGTGTGTAGACTCAGCTGACCCTGGTTACTTACAGGCTGATCGCAGCCTCCAGGTTCAGCTGAACTCAGTGTCCTTCAGCCTGCCCCAGCCTGTCTGTTCATTTACTTCACACACACACACACACACACACACACACACACAGGTGGGGGTGGGGTTATCGTATAGTGTTCAAACAAACAGGAATGCTGCCCAGTGACTTTTTCTCTTTGCTGCAGGAAAACAAACTGAGTGTGTGCACCATTAAAGCAGATTATAAAAGGAAGTAGGTGAAATGTTATCAGAAGAGTTCACTGCTCTTCTCATACATGTTGAGTCCGTGCAGCCGGTTTAAGGTTTTAACTATATGAAGACAGTCAGACAGTGATTACATGTACGTACAGTCTGATCACGTGTTTATGTGACTGGTTAATGAACAATCATACACTGTGTCCAGTACACATGGATTCATCGACCTGCCTCACTGCTCTATTTGAATATACACCTGAGGTCTGGAAAACACTGTTGGTCACCTGACTTTAAAGTTAAATATAATATCCTCCAGATCAACTTGAACGTCTTCACCTGAGGTGTAAGAAGACAAACGATAAACACAGATGTAGTTCAATACTCATCATTATTACTTTCTGACTGGAAACTGAGCAGGAACTGCTGCAGGTTCTTTAAAGCTGCTGGTTAAACTAAAGAAAAAAAATGGACTATTAAAAACTCAGACAGCTTCATGTGTAAAATGCATTTTATCTGCCAACTTCAAATAAAGTTCCAACAAATACTCCCAAGCATTTTATTATAATGTTAAGTAGGAGGTTCAGAACAAAGGAGTTATCATGGGCATCAGGTCAGGATGCATGGAAAGGAAAAGTCCATGAAACCTCAATCTTCTGACAATGGTTTTATTCTGAAATAATTATTTGTAGCATTGAAGGGGAAAACACACATGTGGGCTGCTGCTTCTGAAATGAAACAAATAGAGATTAAAGATTAACCTGAGACAATAAATCAAAGGAACCTCATATGTCTTTCATAAAATAATATGGATAGATAAAGTTTATAGTATAAGAACTGAAGAGTAACATAAACGTCTCTTACCAGAATGCCAGCCCACAGAAAAAGTGAAAAAGAATGAATGAATGGGAATGAAGTCTTTAAATAACCGCGTAGGGACCAGGTGAATTCAATCAGGTTAACGAGGGGTGGTAAGGGTGAAAACAAGAGCCAATCAGTGATGATGAAAGGAAGTGAGGGAAGTGAAGACGGGAAGATGAAAAAGAAAGAAAATAGAGATTTTTACTACACTTTATGTCACAAGACTGTTGACATTTTTTTTTAAGAATCTGTGTGAGAAGTCAACCTTAATCATTCCTGTAGTAATATATTATTCAATTATACAAATTTCTCTCAGGATTGCATTAATTCATTTCCTCTGTAGAAATTTCATAACAACCTAATGTGAAGTCATAAGTGACGATGCTCAGTGCAGCTGCACCTCCTTCAAACTCAGGTAGAAACAATGTAAATTCAGACACATGTTTGTGTTGAAGCCAACTGTTAAATTGTGTGAAGTATTCAGTTTTTCAGTTATATATAGATGTTTTGAATTCATATTACTGTCTTTACCTCTTTGTGCTGGTTGATGTGTGTGTGTGTGTGTGAACATGCGTGTTATTGTCTGCAGCAGCTTATCATTTCCCCTGTGTGTGCGCCTCTGCACTCTAAGGCCTCACCATTGATCCTGCAGCATTGTCGTCCTCAGTGCATCTGTGCACTTAACATTTTTGCAGTCACTTGCTGTTCCTTTACGTTTCGATATTCCCTCCGCCGCCGACCGCCTGCAGCGCAGCACTCACACTGCACTCACAGCTCCCCTCCCCCAGCACAAACACATACACACACACACACTCTGCCTGCCTCCCACCTCCGGAACCCTCCCTTTAACCCCCCCCCCCCACACACACACACACACACACACTCACACACACACACACACACACACACACACACACACACAGTTTCCTCCTGAGTGCTGACCTGCACTGCTCCTTTAATATTGGTGACAGCTAATACACTTCTAAATGATCAGTTATTATCTCAGGGGCCTCGTCCACAGGGCCCCACTGATTCCAAAGGTCATCCCTCTGTCTTTCAGTATTGATCATGTGGGCCTGTTAACATGGCTGTGGGCCTCACTCAAAGTGAACATTGCCACTAACATATTTCCATCAGCTGTATCTGGCTGCAGAGGGCCATTTAAAAGCCTCTTTGACTCTTCGGCTGCCCCGTGAATAGAGAGGATGAGGAGCATAATGGATCTGCCAATAAGGAAACCTGTGCTACTAAATTATACTGAGGGCCACAGGCAGGACCAAGTCCAGGGGACATCCTGCTGATACTATATGATCCTGATCTCAGTCTGTACATTTACAGTGTTTTCAGATCAACAACATGAGACTGAGGTCAACACACTGAAGACAGTAAATGAAAGCTCTTTGCAACTCTGATAACACATTTATTGTTAATAATAATTCAGTATTACATTTCATAATAACAGTACATAATTATGATGAATGTTACAGAGCAGGACAAGGGAAACCCAAAAAGAAAACACAATTACAATAGTTGTAGAATAATCACATTTTAACTGTATATAATGTGTGTCCACATGTGTGTTAACTTTTAACCAGGGTCGAGTGGCAGCTTGGGAGGATGTGGAAATTCATATTTAATCTGTCTGATAATAAATAACTAACTCATGAACAAACACTAACTAGATACTGAATATTGCAGTATATATTTGTAATCAATTTGTAAAGGCTCCGAGGCTTTGCATTGTTTTATTTAACGTTTTGATCATGGGGCAACCTGGGGCTGAAACACTGAAGTGCCAAAAACTGCAGTTCCTCTAATGACCACTTTAGTCTGGCTCCAAAAGTGAGCCAGTCCCCATAGACTCCCATGTTAAAATGTCCAACTTCACAGCTAAATATATTGGATTAGCATCAGATTAGCTGTGAGTTAAGTGGAGTCAGGCAGTGGAAACCAAGCCGAGCCTCAACCTCTGAGGCTGAACAATGAAGCCAACACTGAGGTGACAAAAACTGCAGTTCCTCTAATGACCACTACAGTCTGTCTCCAAAAGTGAGTCAATCCCCATAGACTCCCATGTAAAACTGTACAGCAGCAATAAACAGTTATAACAGTACAAAAAACAGTTTTGGCTTCTATAGCTAATTTCCTCCTTCATGACAACTGTACAGAGGGCGAACTCACCTGTTTACAAGGCTTACGCTTGCTACAAACCAGCAATGGAGTTAGGTGGAGTCAGACACTGTCCAGATGGCGTAGGCAGCTTCATGAAGGGGTTAAACAGGCGGTCGTCAGTTGTTCAGACCCGGAGATCAGTGACGAACTTTGACCTCTCTGAGGCTCCCGGATGTGAAAAATCAATTCATGGTCAAAAGCTAATTTACGTTAACAAACAGGACAACGAGTTTGCTAGCACTCGTACTGTAGACACTGTGACATGGTTAGCTGTCATTAGGTTTGACTGACAGTCTAATGGACCAGTAGAAGAGCAGCAGAGAGAATCACGTGTCTCAGAGTCAGATACACGTCACGTCTTTGTGTTTCACATCTAGCTCAGTCGTGTTTTTAATGACAGGGATTGTGGTTTTCACCTGATGTTGGTTTGTGATTTCACATTTCTATGTGTTTTCATTAACATCACCTCATCGTCCTCACATGTGTTCAGGAGACTCAGAGACCTCCCACCACCGCTGATGGAGAAACATGTTCAATAAATGATTAACTGTCTCTCTCGCTTTCTTTTTCAGTTGTATGAACTGGACGATGATGAAAAGCGCAAAGAGTTTCTTGACGACCTCTTCAGTTTCATGCAGAAACGAGGTAAGTGATTTCCACCTTAAATACCTCAGTATGGATCCTGTGGTTTATATTCCTTTAGTTTGTAATAGTCCACAGTTTAAAAGAATCAAAACCAGGTTGTGAATATTGTTTTGCAAGTTCCTGCTGGGGGCTTTGGGTATGTTTGTTTTCGTTAGTCTACTGCTCGGTTATGAACTCCTAACCAATGAGTGAGCCAGCCAACCTTTTCTCTGCCACAAACAAATTAATTGATTGTATAACTCTGATTGGATGGTTTTAGCTACATTTCTGAAGCAGCTACAGCTAGCAGTCAGCCCCCTCTGTTGGCCAAAATAAGCACAACGCTATACATCTGCCTGCTGCTCTGCGGCTCTTCTTTCTCTCTGGTCTGTTTTTAATTCACAGTTAAAAACAGGGACATTTCCAGGGACAGCTCCAGCCGGAACACTCCCTGTTTTTGGTGGCCTGTCCCAGGAAAACGGGGATGTCAGGTCACCTTGCTCCCCGGGCTACTCAGGCCTCCTCTCTATACGATGAATCCTGTGTTTTTTATTGGCCGCTCACAGAGCGACGGTGTGAGGATTCTGCCGGCAGCTGCTGGTTTTACAGGACGGGCAGATCCGTGTTCAGAGCCTGGTATAATGTGAGGAAGTTAATCACCCAGCAGAGAATAAAAGGCTCTGCCAGTCACAATGACAGAGTCTATTTTAGGAGCACAAGGTCACTGCTGTGTTTTTGTTGCTCTGCATTCCTGGTTCAGTACAACATGTTTTACAAATTGTTTCATGTCCTCACCTGCGTGACCCTGACTCCCGACAAAGAGTTTAATTTCTCTTCTATGACAACATCTGAACTTTCGAAACAATCATTTGGAGTATTTTTAAATCAACTTCTAATTCCGTGTTTAACCACAACAGATTCTGCTGTTTCTTCTATTTCCTGTGCAGTGTAAGAAAAGTTCCTGTTTACATCATCAAAACTTTTATTAAGAATTAAAAGAAAATTTAGAATTAAAATTTATATAGAAACATTAAAATGGTTTTTCCCACAGAAAAGATAAATATAATGAGAATCTAACATCTGATCCATATCTATATAATCTTCAGTATCTAGATGAATCATTACACACATTATCACACACGGACGCTTTTATATTTGAAATTATTAAAGCTTTTATAAAATATGTAATATATTATATAATATATAAAAAATATAAGTTCTGGTGGGAAACATGGATAAGATTTCTGATACTGTTATTACCAGGCATATTCTATAGTATATTACTATTATTCATTTATTTCTTCTTTATTTTAAAATTCTCTTATATTTTCAATTTTGTAAAGACTGAATCACTAATAATGAAAAGAAGAATAAAAAAACAAATAAGATTCACGATTTATTTCAGGCTTCACTTGTTAATCAAAAAACAAAACAGGAGTGTGTTACTATCAACAATCACCTGATGAACATGATTCATCTAATAATAAAGCTACAACACAACATTCAGAAAAGATTAAATAATTATCCAGAAGTAAATATTTATGCTTCTTCCTCATATTCTTACACTTGTTAATTTCGTACTCTGTATGAACACCTTTGTTTTTAGTCAAAACACATTTGATTTTTTTATTAACTGCCTTTTTTCATCTTTTTTTTAATTTTCAGGATAAATGCTAATTTATATTTTTTATTTGAAGATGAAACGTTCACTGTCAGCTGCAGTCACACTGTATTTGGGAAAAAAGGATGACACACAAATTAAGGCTGAACAATTACAGTGATCAAAATATTATTGAAATCTCATTATGGAAAAGTGTAATATCCAAATCACGGGAGCTGCAGCTTTTTTGATAAAGATAAATAAATAAGAAAATGAAGTATTGTGGTGCTACAGAGACGCCCTGACCTACACATCATATTCTCCAGATGTAAAGGAACATGATTGTTTGGTACAAAAAAATTTTTTCAGTGAAAATGAAATGAAAAATCGACATTCACACAAAAACATGACTCATATCACAATATCTGTTCAAATAAAATAATTGCAATATGTTTTTTGTGGGTTTTTTTTTTTTGCATATTGTTTGGCCTGGCCCTAACTCAAATGTTTTATCTTTGACATGAGTTTATGAACATCCCATTAAAAGCTAAGGTCCCTCTGACCAGAGTCCACCTGTGCTGTGACAGCTGCAGGAAAGCACACGTTGATGAAGTAATGATGTAGCTGGGCGGTCACTTGGGTTTTGGAGACAGTATGGATTGTTGTTGGAGCGTTCAATTAGAGATTGATTTTGGACTTAGTGTAGGGAGACATTGTCAGTGTGAAGCCGATCAGCAGCCTATCTCCACCGTTGGCCCCTGACAAGTGTGATCAGAGAAGACCGCTCTAAATATCTGATCAATGTTTTTAGAAAACATCACTGTCACTCTGCCCCGACACACAAACGTCTCATATACACACACCATCATACACAACATAACACACATTCATACACACATACATACATACACCATCATATACGTATATACACACCATCATATAAATATACACACCCTCATATACATACATATACTGCCGTATACATACACACACCATCATATTACATATACACACTCCATCATATTCATATACAGACACCATCATACATACATATAATACATATACACACCACTGTATATATACAGATACACACGTGCTGACTTCACTTCGTTCATAAATATTTTTTTAAATCCTGAGATAAATTTTATCCTGGCCTTTCAAAATAAGAGAGTTTTCTTATCTGACCCCAGATCAGCAAAATGACATGGTTTATGTGCATCTGCCATAGAAAAGCTGTAATAAAACTGATTCATGAGTGAACACAGGGTTGGTGAGTGCCACAGCGGTTCACTATATCACCATGGCAACCATAGAAACTACCATGAGTCAAACTGTATGAATCCTCTTCAGCAGAGAACGGACAGATCAAACATCAGCTTCAAACTTTGATTACCTGCTCTGGGACAATAACAGCGTTAGCGTTAGCGTTAGTGTTAGCTCCATTGTCGCTAACAGTGTAACCACCACAATCCACTCTCTCCAGCAGTGTGATGGTCAGAGGTCAGACTCAGCTCTCGGTGGTGTGCAGGGTGGTCGGATCAGAGTATTGGGAGCCACCATGGCAGCCACTCAATGTCTGAGAGCAATTTCACTTCAGGACAGTCATGAAGAGATCATGTAGATGTTCATCTGGCTGTGGTGGAAACATGCTCAGTGTATAAACCCAGTGTTTTAATACACAACTAATTTGCATAGACAAATGGGTTGGAGTATTTTCTGTCTGAATTATTTTCATCAACAGAAGATGCTCTGATACCAAAGCGATAGAGGGCTCTGCTCCAAATACCTGCAGATATCTGAGAACTTTAGTCTGAGCTCACAATGCACAAGGGAGGTCAAAGGTCAATGGTCACAGTGGCAGCAGGATCCAGACCCTCCACCCCCCCTCATACTATCTTGGGGACCAGAAGTGTTCCCATTTATTATAGATATTATTTTTATTATATAGCTCATCCCAGATGAGATTTGTAATCTCTGCAGCTGTTTGGGGTCTGAGCAGTTTTCAGTCACTAATTCAGTCTCCAGTGCCTCAGTGATCCCAGGACTAATGTTACCTCACCTGCAGTGAGGTGTCAGACCAGAACCAGCAGATAGTCTCAGTTAAACTTTTATAATCTGTACTGGGAGAGAAAGTTGAAGTCATGGTTCAGTTCAGGACGCTGAGAGGTTTTTCTTCTGCTGTCTGAAGCTTCAAGACAGATGTGGAGGTAGACAGCTGCAGACACAGACAACACCTCTCTACATGTCAGGGGTTTGCATGCACAGACATGTTCCATAAATTTGCACTAGAAAACAAGATGGCCACCTCATGACAGCAGGAAGAGGAGACTTTAGGTTGTTGTCTTTGTTTGAACAATACAACAGAGTATTAGTGCCACATTGAGGAAAAAAAAGAAATCTGACATTTCGAGAAGTCAAGATTTTGAGAATAAAATAATATTTCAAGAAAAAAGTTGTAATATAAGATTTCAAAATGTAAAATTTTGAGAGAAAAAAAAGGTGATTTTTAAGAATATTACAACAACCTATCAAACAGGTGAAAGGACAGTCAGTCAATTAGAAAAGGCTCAGTTTCCTCACAATGTCCTGATGATGATGATGATGATGATGATGATGATGATGATGATGATGTGCCAAATGATGAAGTAGCTCCTTATTTGTGAAACCTATGCTCAAGTATAACTTCACAGGATGCTCCACGTTCCTAATATTATGACTTTTTTCTTGAAATATTATGATTTTATTCTCAAATTAAGGACTTTATTCTTCATTCTCGAAATTTACGATTTTTTTTCCCTCAACGTGGCCCTAATACTACTAGTGGAAAAAAGAATAAAATGTGTGAGAGACAGCTAAATGAGCTTAATGAGAATAGAACCAAGGATACGGGGTATGGGACACATGCTGCAGGAAACAAGCAGCAACTTTACATGCAAAGACCTTTACAGATGTTTACATCAGGCAGACTCATGTTTCCCCTTGTGGCTCATCCATAAATTGGCCTTTACCTTCTGTATAACTGACATCACTGAGTGAGTTCATTGTATGACTCTTCTCCACTCATGTAAGTTTTACCATGATCACAGAAGTGTCACTGTGGTCACGAAGTCTTTATAACAGTCTTTCATAACAAAAAGCGAAAAATATACTGAGGCATGTGTGATGGACACGTGTCCCTGTCAAAGTCAGCCAGGGTGGTGACTGTCTTCCTGTTCCTTTGCGAGTTCTCTTTGCCCACATTTATATTTCTGGTCTTCAGATTCAGGTTTCAGAACATCCTTGCGTCGGACAGCGCATTCATGATTCTGTCTTTCTCAGATGTCCTGTCTGAACGTCTGTCCCTGTTCCTCTGTGCTGCAGCTCAGTGTCTCCTCTCAGAGGAGCCTGGACTCTCGGCTCATGCAGCAGAGGGTCAGAGCAGCCTGGAAGCAGAGACCTGGAGTCCTCAGAGCAGACAATGGCTGTGATGGCCTCCTTTGTGTGCTGATAAATACCCAAGGTGATTTACTGTTGCCCCGGGGTTGTGGTTATTAATTGATTATTATCTCTGAGGACTACCATCAGCACTTTCTCTCAAACAAGTCAACTTTTGTCTGCACCTAATTGCTTAAGAACACTATCGTAGAAGAAAAGGCTGCTTGAGAGTTAGCTTAAAAAATGACCAAGTGTTCGATCGCTGTGACAATAAAAATTCCCCCTGGCTGTGCTGCTGCCTCCTCTCAGCTGACAGTCTTCACACTGTGCAGGGCTCTGCTGCTGCATGTGTCCAAATCACATCTGGGAACATCTGGGTTTAGATGTCACACGTTATATTATATGTCACATTTATCAAAGATTTGGTGTCAGCACTGACACTAGACAACAGGATCTGTAAGCGTGTCAAATCATTTCAAACGCTGCTCAGAATTTCTTATATTTTTCTGTTTCAGTGATTTTAATAATTTTTTATTGCTACCTCACTGAACGGCTGTGTGTGTGTGCGTGTGTGTGTGTGTGTGTGTGTGTGTGTGTGTGTCTGTGTGTAATTTTTGATTTATTTTTGACAGAAAAGCGTTGAATAATGAAGGAGGGGGGAAGAGGAGGGCAGCTAGGCCTTTGGTAATGACAGTGAAATAAAAGGAGTAAATACCAGGCACAGGGAGAACTAGCATCTATGTTTAGCCACTCTATATCTGTCAGTTTATAAATACACATTAAAAAAGGGATAAAAGCTTATCACAGTGACTTCTCAGTTGGCATGATTTAAGAAGGGGGTGGGGGGTGGGGGCAACTGGGCTTCAGTGATGGAAAAGGTGAAAAAAACCATCTGTCCTAACTTCCTGTCTGCACCAACAGCTGAGGGCACTTCCTCTGTCCTTTCTTTACTATCTTTGTAGTGTGGACTCTGTGGCTCATAGAGCTCATCCATCGTTAATCAGAGGTCTGACAAGTGAAGAGTTATAACCAGAAAGCAGTCACATGAATTTTGTTTACCCTTATTCAGACAGAGAGAGAGAGAGAGAGCACAGGTAAACTACTACCCTTCACCAGTTAAATCACTGACATAATATAATTGTAGCTACACTGGGTTTCAGCTGTGGCCATATGTAGTGGTACATGTGACCTCCACTGTCTAAGCTGCTAAAATGATTAAGATTTATATTGTTTATATTTTTTCATGTCTGTGTCAGATTCACATTCAGACACCGACACTATAGTGAGAGTTGTCAACTTTATATAATGGTGGTGGTATTGGTAGTATGATGATTTTGATCATATGACACCTGGATTAATTCCCTGTAACACGCATACAGCATGTGCACCCTGACTGACAGGCACACAGAGAGGGATGATCCACCAGGATTTTGTAAGGAGTTTTATCAATATTTTAGTCTAGTTTTAATTGAAGACAGCACCTGACAGTTTAGTCTTTTTTGAGACATCAGAGGATTATTTGACAAAAATGTACACATATTGAGAATAAAAAAGTGATCAATACATGTAAATCACTTCACATTCTTACTTATAGAACCTTTGATGTTTTGTGACATTAGAAATGTGTTGAACAGGACATTTGAATACAAGACTGCAACAGTAATATCATTCCCATCAGCTTCAACTGTTACTAGTTAGCAAATGTTAGCATGCTAACGCACAGATTAAGATGGTTTACAGGTAAACATTATAGCCGCCTAAACATAGTCATTTTACATTGACATAACAAAAAGCACTAATTCTAGACTTTAATTCATCTGACAGTTTATCCTGAGTCATTTATTGTACAACTACTTTTATCTCAGTATATGACATGTATGATCTGTGGTTCTGTGCAGCAGCAGCATTCTCTGTCCAAGTCAGATTTCCCTCTGGAACAATAATCTTTTTAATGTTGGCCTCACAGAGCAGCTGCTGTTCTTCTACACTCTTCTTCTTCTTCTTCTAAGTCAGGAACGGTTGTACTGTTCTCCTGCTGCTAACTAATCCAATGAAAAGACCCAAACCAGCAGTGTGTTAGTCCGTCTCTAAATACTGTCTGACTTCTCACCTCCAAGCTCATTGGTTCCAACTGGAGAACTTTTAAAAGGCCTCACAGACTCAGTCAGCTGGAGACTGTAGCGTCTAACAAACGTTACTCAAGCAGGAACCCTGATTACCCCCATTCAATTCATTGCATTTTTGATTTAGCAGTAACACAACAATAGCAACTTTGTTCTTCAGTTTGCAGTTACACCATGAGTATCAGTGAGGCCACTGAAGACCAGCAAAGTTATTGTTTGTTTCATTTATTCCTTCAGGAGGGTAAATGTAATATTTATAGTAGTGTACTCTTTATAGGTGATTTGTTTACTTTGTTGTATTGTGCTTTGTTATATTGTGGGGTAAACTTGAGGGAGCTATAACGTTAGGTAACAGCAGCGACACTATAATGCCAACATAGTTCCTCAGCAGTTTTAACAGATTTTTTTCTAATCTGTATAATCTAACCTGTGACAGCTCATTAACCAAGAAGGTAATGACTGTGATAGTCAGTGGTTGTGGTGGATTTTCTTAAAATATGGCTATTGTTGTTCAGAGGATCTAGCTAAACCTGCTGATAAATGCTTGGATCACTTGGATCAAGCTACACTGTAAGTACGGATAAGGAACATTGTTTTGAGCACAGGAAACATGATTTTAGCAGTAAGAAAATCTATAGAAAATAATCATTTTAATTTGTAATTCTTATATATTGGAATCTTTGGGTAAATTTATTGTTTTCTTGAAAATATGCTAGTTCTAAGAATTGTACAACAGAGAATGTGTTTTAATACTTTTTGATATTAGACTTAATAATTCCTCATACTTTATTATATAAACTGATTTTAAGTTTAATGCTTTTAAATGGAGTTATTTAGATAATGATTTATTATTTTTGGATAGCCTACTGTGATTTTGATATACGCACTTTGTCTAAGCCAGATGAGTTGGCAGTAAACCCACTGAAAACCAACCAAGTTGTTGTTTGTTTCTTTTAGTCCTTCAGAATAAAACCAACCTCTTTTCTCAAAATATGATCATCCTGAGTCCAGTTTGTAACTGGTTTGGGTCTTTTCATGGGATTTGTAGACGGAAAGTAAAATAAAGATCATCACCAGACATTTACTTTATGATTTGGGAGCACTTCAGTGCCTAAAACATCCTGTCCTGGCCCCTGGCTCTTCACGTCGTGGTGATGCTTGCCACCCTACTCTTCCTTCTCCTCCTCATCTTCATTGAACAGAAGCAGATAAACAGTCGGTTTCCCCTGTGATGCTGCATTAATCGTTCATTTCATGGGTTAAAAGAGCAAAGTCAATGAGGAGGAGAAATTCTCATCCCATTATCGGCTAAGAGCAAAGTGAACACGTCAGCGATGAAGCCAAGCATAGAGATGATTACTGCGCTACTAGAGCCCCTGATGCTCCACATTGTTCCAATTACAACCTCCTCCTCTCTCAGCGGCTGAGGGATGAACTGAGTACGACTGTTACCACTGAAAGCCACTGTGCAAAGTGGATTTCTTCCACCTTGTCCTCCATTACTCATTGTCATAATGATACATGGCCTGATTAGATAGTTTGTGCTGACAAAAGGTCCATCCTCACTCTTTTATTCCTGATATCTCTTTCAGGGAATCACAGAGACAAATACATCACCCTAAGTATTGAACCCACATAAATCTTGTTTTAAGAGGCTTGTCTCTGCTCAGATTCTGTCAGACAAAGGCTCAGACTTTTATTTATTACCTCAATCCTTGTTTGGTTGGCTATTGTGTCTTCAACATAATAATAGTTTTATAGATCAGCACACATGCACATTATAATCTGTGGTAATAAAGATAAGCTGTAGGGAGGGAGTGGAGGTGAAGAAGCTGCTGCTGCTTTTTCTTTTTGTTTTACTGTAGAGATCAGCTCTCTCACACATTAACCATATATATACTGTATATATACAGTATATATACTGTATATATCCTCCAAATGTTTTTTCTCATAAAACGTGAAAAGTGTGCGTTGTCATTGTCTCACTTGTACACCACAACAGACCTGTTTTAATCAGTAGGTTTTAGTTAAGGATTGGTTCAGTCTGAAGTTCAGGTTACCTTAAAGTGATCAGGTTAAGTTTGTTTAAACGGTTAAATGTCAGGGTAAATCATGTTAAAGATGACACTCATTACCAGCTGTGACAGTGGGGCTAGTCTTGTTTTCACAAGAATATAGACAGAACAGCAGATCAAGAACGAAACAGAATAACACGTACAGTATACACAACCAAATACAAAATAAAACATAAAATAACAAAAAATTGGAATTGGAAATATTCCAATATTCATATAACTATTTTAATTAGGCATTCATTTAGTCTGTGTTTTGTCTCATATAAATTGACCAATTTCCCCAGTTCTTTTTAAACGTATTCTCTCTGACTCTCAAAAGATATGTCGGCTTTTCATGATGAAAATGTCTTCCAACCACTCTTCCTGGTCTGGAGCATTTACATTGAACCAGTTTCTGGTAGCAGGTTTCTTACTTGATGCTAGTTGAACTTTGGTCAGGTAGAGAGCTTCTTTCATCACGGTACATTTAATGTTGGAAGATGTTTGATGGGAAAATATCGCGCTGAAAATATTCTACATGATGTACATGAAGCGTACATTTGATGGGATATTGGATTGTTTCGGTGCAGCAACACACATTTCTCAGCCTCTGTGCCGGTGCTCCCGGCCGCCTCTCGTAACCGTAATCTGAATCTACTGCAGGTAACACGCTGACTTTGCATGACTACCTCACACAACCCCACACCAAAGAATCCGAACTACCCCTTTAAGGTGATGTGTGGGTTCCCCAGACTTCAGAGTCTTTGAGTTCACGGACAGGCCACTGCACGTGCCGTGTAGTGCTTCATAATCTGGCTCTGTGGTCCAGATGTTGTTACACCAGGGAGTGATCAGCCCTGCTGGGAAGTTTTCAGCAACTTCATTGTAGGATGTCTTCATAACTTCATTCAGCTGTGTATTGTGATGAAGGTGCTGCATGGTCTTCCTCTGTCCAGCTCAGATGAGTGAGTTTTTAAAAATCAGCAGTGAGGACTCCTGTATATAACCAATGTTACAGTTCCTCTTTTAAAATTGACTTTTCTTTAACGGAACATTTACTCCAACACACACTGACAAATAAAACTACAGTTATTTTAAGCTGAACTTTCTCATTTGTCCTGTGTTATTCCTTCAGCCCAGCTCACACACCTCCTGCCAGTCGCTCCGGCTCAGGTCATTTTTCAGTCTGAATCCAGCCTCTGCTGCAGATTCTGCTTCTCAGAGCGACGTCGAGCGGCGCGGCCTCAGACTTACTGCTGCTGTTTGTCTTGTGAGCAGAGGGGAACATCAATCCTTTGTTTTAATAGTGTCTCATTCGTTCACATGCCAGCACAACAAAATGAAGCCGTAATTACTGCCCTTAATTGATGTGGTTTTACCACCTCAGACGATACTTCAGAGCCCTGCTCCCCCTGCGCTGTATAGGCCCCGCTGCTGTTGTTTGCACTATATTTCTGCAGGTATTGATCGCTATTATGGTAAATCCGATGGGCACAATGGAACTCTATCAGCAAAATGCAGGTTAATTATCTCAGGGTCAACCACTTTGCAATCCTCACAAAGAGCCGGCCGTTCTCTCTTTATTGCCTCGCATTAAATTGCAAATACAAATTATTATCTGAGACCCTTTATTTTGCTAATCAGGGAGTGGGCTGGCAGTCATTAATAGAGGATGACCTCCCATTCTCCACACAGTGTATTAGTGAAGTTTTAAACAAGTCAAGACTAATTTATCTGTAGCGCTGCTGTTCATGACTGACTTTTTCTTTTTCATGCCTGTTAATCTTTGTTTAGGAGGAGCAGCTGTCAGACTCACATGAGATTCAAGTGTTTTGTCCCTACATTGAAATAAAACCTTTATAGTGAACGGAGCAGCGTCGAGCGGCTGCTGCAGCTGAGGCATTAGAAACTTCTTTCTGAAACTTATATTTCCTGCTGTTAACAGAGCTGTCAGACATTTGACTGGCTCCAGATAAATTGGCCTTATGAGGAGGTGCAGCAGCCTATTGATGAGAGGAACCAAAGTTAATGGAATTGATTGTGGATATTGTTTGCTTTCTGCAGGGACTCCAGTGAATCGGATTCCTATCATGGCCAAGCAGGTGTTGGATCTCTACATGCTCTACAAGCTCGTCACAGAAAAAGGCGGCTTAGTGGAAGTCATCAATAAGAAAATATGGCGTGAGATCACCAAAGGCCTTAACCTCCCTACCTCCATTACCAGTGCAGCTTTCACTCTCCGAACACAGTGAGTACAACACAGATGACTGATAGCTGCTCTCTAACACCAGGACAGGTGTCTCAGTATGATGGTGTGGTGTGTCCAACATGAGTGAGATGCTTTGTTGTTAGTGTACATTTTTTTTTGGTCTGTGCTGTTATTAAAATATGATCTTTTTTCTTTTTCTCGGGTTGATTCACTTCACTGGTCCAAAATTGTTTCCGAATGATCTATTTTGACTTATCGGATTCATTATTTCTGTTTGCAACCGAGTCTCATAGAAGGCTTTAAATGGATCATGAAGTAATACAATAAGAAAAGAATAAAAAAAAGAAAGAAAAAGACACAAGAAAATGTTCTCAGTAGATCACTGACCTCTGTCAAGGAGAATACTGAGACATTAATGTTCAGTTTACTGTAGTGATCCAGGGTTTGAGCTTCATCACCATGTGACAGTTCATGTCATTTATGAACACGCGGTGTACACTGAGGAGTGGGCGGGGTCATTTGTACTTCACAGTCCGCAGAATGAAAATTCGTTGTGGATCAGGGCTGGAGCCAGAAAACCAGCTCTGTACCAGGATTGGCCCGTGTCAATGTCAGGGGTTTGAGTTAGAATAAGTACTTTGTTACAGGTGGATGACTGACCTCCGTCGTCAGGTTAACAATAATAAACACGTAGTTAAGGTTCATCAGTTCATCCAACCTGACCTCCACCGCCCTGAATACTACGTCACATGACTCACTCCTCTGCTCCAGTCTTTACTAATACGGCCACTTGAGGACGCCTAACGATACTCGTAATAAGCTGCTGCATATCATTTGTAAAGTCAACACTTAAAGAGGAAGAGAAACATAGTTTGAAGGTCGTTGTTCCGTTTTCAGATCATTCTGTTTCCTCAGTCCTGCTCCTACCCTGCAAAAATCGACTGATTAATGATTGATTGATCACATGGTACAAAGTGACTGAGGAACAAAAAGCCAAGTGAATGACTTCCTCTCCCCTGCAGGTATATGAAGTACCTCTACCCGTATGAATGTGAAAAGCGAGGACTGAGCTCCCCCGGCGAGCTCCAGGCAGCTATCGACAGCAACCGGCGGGAAGGCCGTCGGCAGAGCTACGGCTCTGCCATCTTCAGCTACTCTCCCGTGGGCACCCCCACCCTCCTGTCCTCACCAAAGATCCAGATGTCCCACCTGCCTACGCTCACTCACAACAGCGGCCATATCTCCCAGGTGCCTGTGATCAAGAAAGGTACGACAACACGAAGATGAGCAAGATCTAACACACAACATTTATCACACAAGATCTAACACACAACATTTATCACACAAGATCTAACACACAACATTTAACACACAAGATCTAGACAACAACATTTAACACACAAGATCTAACACACAACATTTATCACACAAGATCTAACACACAACATTTATTACACAAGATCTAGACAACAACATTTAACACACAAGATCTAACACACAACATTTATTACACAAGATCTAGACAACAACATTTATTACACAAGATCTAACACACAACATTTAACACACAAGATCTAGACAACAACATTTAACACACAAGATCTAACACACAACATTTATCACACAAGATATAACACACAACATTTAACACACAAGATATAACACACAACATTTAACACACAAGGCAAGACTTGACAAAATAAGGATATGACATCTATCTTCTGTCAGATGGAGCAGTATCTCACAGCAAAACATTCACTATATAAATGATGCCAAGTATGTTATTGTTGATTAACTGCAGTGATGAGCCACAGAGCTGCAGCTCCTATAACTGGTGCTGGACAGTCCAATTTGTTGATGGCAAACGCCCTGTATTACAAAAAAAACTAACGGAAACTAATAAAAACTAAACTTAAACTGAGCATTTTCACACACAAAAAAATGAACTACAAACCTGCTCTAAAAACTCATTAAAACTAAACTGATATTTAAAACACAAAGTCAAAACAAAATAAAAACAAAAACCACTGAAAAATCCCAAACTATTATAAGCCTGAATATAAAACCTTCTTTTCCTGTGAGTGCTTTTAATGGAGAACATCTGCAGGAAGTGATCAGTGTTATTGATGATGCCTGAACTGTGATTGGAAGATAACATATCTTATATATCACACCTGGATACTTTCGGAGGAACCTGGGACTCAACTGTCCCTGTTCACGAGCGTAAGCCTGGACCAGGATCCTGCAGCTGCTCTGGTGAAACCTGGTGCATGTTGAAGGAGGGTAATAAGAGGAATGGAGCCTTCAGCAGAACACATCCTAAATAAACTGATTCTTTTTCTGTCACTCTGGAGGATGATTCATTTCCTCCTTCATGGACACTTTGTCGAAGCAGAGATTGCACATGATGTATTACACAGATCACAACATGTCTTTGAGAAACTGTTGCACGATCACCGAGCCACGTAAGGAGAAGTCATCGTGTTTGCATGTCACAAATTGATTTCACAATCGCTGCACCGTTTCCATCCATTCATACTCATGTAACATGCGGGCGGTGTGGTCATCCCCCCCCAAAAGAGGAAACATCTTGCAGGACTTCCTCATATCAGCACCGCCGATTTCCAAGACAGTCTAATGCACCACAGAGAGCCTGGCAGCTCTTTGATGGCAGGTCTTCAAGGAGACAGCAGCTGACTGACTGGGTAGCGTGACTCCAACACATCACAGTTATTTTAGTGTCGTTTCTCTGCAAGGTCACAACATGAAATAAAATCCAGTGTTTCAATTAACACACTGAATAACTGGCATCTCCCAGCATCCTCTGGGCCCAGCCTGAGTCACTGAGGGGACATCATCAGTCCCAGGCGTCTGTTATAGGGCCCAAAGTGAGCCAGAAGAAAGTATTATATACATGTTCACACAGTGTGGCAGCTCTCTAATAAATAAGTCTGTAGGGGCACAAAGCTCAAACTGACTCCTCCTGTAAAGCAAAAATGTTTTATTAATCTATTTTCCATCGTACAAAAAAATTGTTATAATAATAATAATATAATGATAAAGTTTATTTATAAAGCACTTATAAAAATCAGAGATTACAAAGTGCTTCAACAGGATGAAATAATAAAACAAACATGTAGACAAATTGCTCAAGATAAAAAATAAAAACAATAATAAATAAATAAATAAGCAATGCACAAATATGTGAGATATTTAAAAGAGATTATTCAAAAAGTTTGTGAAAGAAATGTCTTTTAAAAAGATGACACTGATTTAATGAATCCAAATTCATCAGGCAGGTTGTTGTGGTGCCCTGACAGCAGAAGCTCCGCCTCCTTTGGGATCACATTTTGACAGATGTCAATTAATATTCCCCAGTTTGTCTCTGGGTCCAAAGGTTCACTAAATATTATCCACAAATTCTAAAAGAATCCACAACACTGTTAGAAATGAAGTCTCATACATGTAGCTGGACAGGTGCAACACATAAGAGAGAAGATGTGTGATTATGGACAGGCGACCTCCACCATATATCCACATGATATAATGAAGAGACTTCAGAAACTGAATTTGGCTCCTGTACAATCACCACATTATTACATTTCTTAAATATTGTACGTTACATCTGTTTTATTGTCGTCCACCTGTGTGTGTGTCACGTGACCGTTTTGGTCCAGTCATGATGGAGCATTCAAATGGTTTGATTGATAGATAGATAGATAGATAGATAGATAGATAGATAGATAGATAGATAGATAGATAGATAGATAGATAGATAGATAGATAGATAGATAGATAGATAGATAGATCTAGACCAACTGTAACAGAGCACCTCTGTGTCACCAGCATACTGAGGAAAAAATACTGTGACATGTATCATGAAGGAGATTCAGAACAGATTTTAGTGGATTTCCTGTGAATATCTTTCATGATGGGGGTTTCTGTGTGTTATAAAATATAACATGTATCAGCTACAGATGTGTGTCTCATAGTCTTCCTCTTTCCAGAGGAGCCTATGATGTCCAGCTGCCTGCCCAGCCGGATGGCCCTCCCCATGTCGCCCAGCAGCCACCACGCGGCGGCCGTGGCCGCCCAGGCGGCAGCGGCGGCCCAGGCAGCGGCTGCAGCTCAAGCGGCGGCGGCCGTGCAGGCAGCAGCTCTGGAGCAGCTCAGAGAGAAGCTGGAGAGCGGCGAACCACCAGAGAAGAAGATGATGATGGTGGCAGAGGAGCAGCAGCGGATCATGCAGCACGCCCTGCAGCAGAACCTGCTGGCCATGGCCACCCAGCTGCCCCTCAACATCAAGCTCAACAACAGAGGTGAGACACACACTGACTGAGGCTTCATCTTTTTTAATCTTCAGTAGGATGTTGACGGGATTTTAGAAATACTGAGTCATTAGCTCAAGGCCAAGACCAAAGAAATGAGAAAAAGTTTGTTTCTTAATGTGTTTGTGTTTGTTTGTGGAATATAAGCTTCTTCAGAATTCACAGAAACAGCACAGAGGACCGGACCTGTGTGCTCAGCTGTAATTACGGAGTGGGTGTGGTAGACTTACCTTTCCCTCCCGCTCCATCAAGAACACACACAACAGCTGTGTCCCAATTCAGGGGCTGCTTCCTAAGGAGGATAGCCCTCATAGCCGTCCTAGACCACGCCCTTTGAAGGCTAACCAAAATGCGTCCTTTCCTAGCATCGTCTGAAAGCTTAACCGAAATGTGTCCTTTCCTCACGTCCTTTGAAAGCTGAACAGAAATGCGTCCTTTCCTCGCATCCTTTGAAGGAGGATTTCCGTTTTGTGCAACCAGCTGTGCCCACCCTTACTGTTGTACAACACAAAACTTTTTTTTCACAGAAACTTGAGGTTTTAAGGTCCTTGGTTTTAACAGTTGTACCATTAGCTGTTGAACTGAGCTGAAACCCAATACTTACATTTAATAGTGTGATCCCCATGCTCTCTGTCAGTGCTGTTTGCTGCCATATTATTGTCAATACTGGCGTGCAAAGAATCTTGGGATAGGTTGGGCCATGAAGGATCCACCTGTTGGAAAGGAAGGACACTTTTCGAGGAGACTTCGAAATGGGACGGTCTCGTCGCTGCCCCAGCCTCTGGAGGATTCGGCCCCCTGAACTGGGACACAGCTGATAAATGTCTGTGATGAGGTTTAAAGAAGAAAGTCTGAGGAGGGAGGTCAGAGACGGACAGAGTCACTTGGTCCTTGCATGGGATTAGTTGAAATGTAGAATTATAAACTTTTACTGCTGCTCTTACATACTTTCATCTAACATCAGTATTTGTCGGAACACTCCACATGTGTGGGCGTGATGTGAATGTGGATCTTTTACAATCAGGAGTCAGATGTAATGAGACCGAGATGACAGTGTGAGGCGGGCCCTGTGTCAAAAGCAGCTAATGGCTCCTGCAGACAGCCTGAACCACTAATGTGCACATAGTTCATCATATCACATGTGTAATTTGCAGCTCAGCTCCACAGATGTTATGAAGAAATAGTTCCCGCGGACCACAGGCTGCAGCCAGCTCAGGCTGACACACCATAAGTCACATGTGACTTAATGATAGAGGCTAAAGGAAGAATGAGGGGCCTATCTGCTGGAGTGTGATATCATCTCTGTCTGCATCACTGCCTCTCTCATATTAGTCATAATAGCAGGCTTTGCACTTGATACGTGATGGAGAAATGAGTGAGAATCTCTCTCAGGTTAATTCCCACACTGGTCGTCTGGCTGTGGCTCTGTCATTTAAAGATTACATCCAAACACTGTTATTTGTCTCCACCCATATGAGTGTGTGTTTACAGACAGTTTGATATCAGTGTGTGTGTGTGTGTGTGTGTGTGTACTGTTGGTCTCTTTTCTTAAGACATTTCTGTCACATTTATTCAGCCAAGTTCTCCAACTGTGTGCTGCGATAGGATTCATCCATAACTGACATGTACAAATGGCTGTAACATCTTTTGACAGTTCTCTGTGCCCAGACCTCTTTAATAAAGCTCTCCTTATCCTGTCACTCTCTGAATTATCACCAATACTCCACCGGGCGCTGCTCCTGCTCCTTCTGTTCCCTTTCTAAATGCTCATATTGAGTTTTTCTCTCTGCTCCTCTCTTGACAGATGATAGACAAGAGACCGCATTGAACCTGTCTACCAACGGCATTAGCAGCATCAACATGTCAATAGAAATAAATGGAGTTGTCTACACAGGTAAATAGAGGGGCCGTTTGCTGATGTAATTGCAGGCAGGAAATTCAATAAGTTATAGCAGCACCCTGGTGCTTAGTCCTCCACGCAATTTGATGTCTTTGCTATAAAATCCATCGTAATGAAGTGGCAGTCCAATAGAGTTAAAAAAGTTAAATATCTCAAAATTGGGCCTGTGGATTTGAGGTCGATGGGGCTTATTGTCTTATGTGCCTGCCTAGAGAGTGTGTGTGTGTGTGTGTGTGTG
The DNA here is from genome assembly GCF_021018895.1 of Seriola aureovittata. Lineage (NCBI taxonomy): Eukaryota > Metazoa > Chordata > Actinopteri > Carangiformes > Carangidae > Seriola > Seriola aureovittata. Next base: position 2,826,803 of record NC_079368.1, on the reverse strand, counting down.
TGTGTGTGTGTGTGTGTGTGTGTGTGTGTGTGCGTGCGTGTGCGTGTGCGTGCGTGCGTGTGTGTGTGTGTGTGCGCGTGTAAATGGAGGCAGCTTGTGTATTGCAGTAATTACTGCCTCTCTGGTTTAACATGGACCAGTTGTGTCAGGGTATAAGCCTGGTGGCCGTCACATCATGTCTGAGCTCTCTCAGTGTTTTGTGTGGACTTGATCCAACTCATCCTGACACAGACTGACATCACATTAATCTGTGTGTTCAGATCTGTAGATGAAATATAACAGTTACTGATGACTGCCTCTGTATTATCCATATAAATTTGCAGGTCGAATTTTACATTTAACATCTTAAATTATGCAATTTATTTGCCTTTAGCAGCAGAATCAGAGTTCTGATCAGCTATTTACACAAAGCCAGAGTCAAGTCAAGCCAGTGCTACTTAATAAACATAGCTTTGTCTCGAAGATCTTTACAATCTGTACAACACAGGACAAAAGGAGAGACTCCTCAGAGGAGATCTCTCTTCCAGAGAAGACAGAGTGAGGGAATTAAGTAAATAAACATATAAAATAAATATATAATGTTATAATGTTTCCCTCAGTGCTATGTCCACACTACTACATTTTAGTTTTAGTTTCCTCCTGCCTGGACCTATTTTATTTTGAAAACTCTGGGGTTGTGTTGTACCTGGACATCAGAAACTGAGACCATTAGAAACGTTGACGTAGACACCCGCGGTCACTCCCTGATTGGCTCTTATCAGCCTGGACTACCAGTGGTGAATACAACATGATAATTAATTACAAGTATTACTGACCTCGTTGTCTTTGCTAGCAGCTGATCAGTTAAATTCTGTATTTTAACGCTACATCTGTCTTTGTTGTTCAGAGTATTTTCTGTAACTAACCAACTACAGAGAAGACAATCTGCTTCCTGTTTACACAGGTTTGCACATGCTCAGTGTACATGAATGGTCATGTGATATGTGTTTTCAGGTGTGATAGTACAGATATAGATCATTTGCATTTTAAAATAAAAATGCAGAAGTATGGATGTAGCCCTAATTATATATTATACTGTCAGTGGCAGTGACAGGAGGGGTATACTGTTTGTTACTGTACATTCAGACTGAAAGCAACCACAACGTCAGAGCTGCACGCCCGTTGGCAGTGTGGGCGTCAGAAAAAGTCACGTGGGACGACAGCAACCAATTGGAATGTAGAAGTTTTCCACTCTAGAGAACGCTAAAAAACACATTGTGTAAACTTTAGTTTCTATCAAACATTTGTTCCAGAGCACAATGAAGGAGAAACTGATAACTACAGTGGCGAGTTCCCTCCTTTACTACATGTCTCTGTTTGTTTACCGGAAACTGAAAATAGGAGGGACTTACATGCTAACTAGTGCCATAGCATGCAAAACAACTTGATGCTAATCAGTTGGTAATGTTAACGCTGCTAATTTAAAAGATTTCACATGCTTAACTTATAACCTACTTGTGCTCAGTTGGTACAAAGATACCGGCTGACATATCTGTTTACTTTGCGGGTCCTTTAAATAAAGTTTTGCAATACCAAACATTCTGAACAAACTTGCTAGCTGTTATTCCATCTATTTCATCTACGTCAGCGCGCCCGTCGAGTCCTTGACCTTTCAGTCTGAACATACAGTCAAACAAGTCTAAGTACAGTTAGACTATAAATCAGACAGGATTATATCACTGCAGTTTTAGATCTCTGTCTAATAGAAACAATGGCTGCCTGTGAGGTGTTAGGATAGTGGAGCTGACTCAGACCTGATGTTTGCTCCTCAGGCGTCCTGTTCGCTCGCCAGTCGGCCATAGCAGGGATGACGGGGCACCGTGGGAAACACAGCAGCTGTCAGACTCAGGAAAAGACCAGTCCCACACAGTTCCAGCCCTCCTGCTCCTCCTCCTCGTCCTCCTCCTCTTCCTCGCTCGATGGACACAGAAACTCCTCCCCCTGAGTTTCTTGTCCGTCCTCACCTCCTCACCTCCATCCTCCCCTCAAAGACACAGCAGCTGGAGACACGACCATCAGACCGACTCCAGCAGCTCCTGAAGGTGGCTTTCCCTCCATCCATCAGTCAGATTCCTCGTAGGTCGCCTAGCAACAGATTGAAAAGCAGCAAACTTGTATTTACAGACTAAATACTTCTGCCCCTCCCCCCACCCAACCCCCTCCTCGTGCTCTGAATCAGTAGTGTGTTTCCAGGACATTTAGCCTCTGTGTGTTGCCATTTTCTTTCACATCCTCTAAGACTGTTCACATTCACGGCTGCTCATCGGCTGAAGGTTCGAAGATGTTTGTAAACTCTCTGCTCACAGCTGATACCAAAGAAAATACGTCTCTCACTGAGCACTGAGCTTCAGCACCAATCATCAGACCTGATGAACAGAGCAAGAACAACACAAAGCAGAGCACATGTTAGCTTAGCATCAGAGACTTTCAGCTACATCAGGTGTTCCACTGAACAAGTAGGTCACACACGTGACACAGTGAGATCAGCAGCTGCTTAGCTAAACTGGTTAGCTGGCTAATTAGCAATCAGGCTAATGAAACTAGATTAAAAAAAAGGCTAACACACAGCTCTGTCCTCTAGTAACAAACAGTATCTCCCAAAAGTTTTATCAGGGCCAGATTAACTTGTCTCTCAGATGTCCCCCCAAACCAGTCAGAAACCAGTCAGCTCGGAATCCCAGAAACCAACTAGTAGGACACTGGACCACTATCCTGCCCCAGGTTTCCTGTGTGTCCATTTAATTCCAGCACCATCTAACCATAATACAACTCTACCACAACTGTTAAGACTACATTTTAAAGAAGGGTCCAGACAAGCCCAGTCTTCAGAATTGGGTAAAGATGCAGCAGTACCAAAGATTATAATTAATCAAATTACTCAGAGTAGTTGACACACAGATGACCTGGGGTCCCATAGAGTCTTTGGGGCCCTGGGAGACCTCCCGATTCAGTCCAGTTGATAATTGAACTGAAAAACTGAAGTGCACATGCAGAAAGTCACGTGAAAGTTTCACCAAAGATTTTATGACTCACACCTCCAGCCATCATTTACAGTGTGGTATCAGACTTATGGACCCACTGTTCATCCAGCTGTGGATGTCGTATTATAAGAAGTGGATGGAGCCTTTTATTCATTAACTTTACTTTCAGATGATGTCACACACCAAAAACAAAAAGAAAAAAAAAACATCTTTTATAGCAGTGGTCTGTGGGGATATGGGGATTTTTTTAATGCAGTACCAAAGTTGACCACTGGAACAAACTAGCAGCAGCACAGATGTTACATTGCATTCTGGGATATATAAACACCACGTTCACACAGTTAGGATGAGTTTATAATGTGGATTCGGGACACATTTGTTTTTTATATGTTGTTTATATGCTAGCGTGCAAATCAGATGTATGATCAACAGCTATGAGAGTTAGCGTTAGCTGAAATAATCTGTTCAAGCTGCACAGTAACTAATCACGTGTTCAGATGTGTAAAGACGCACATGGCTCTTCACTGCTCCTGTGTAACCACTACAACATGGCCAGTAGAGCAGCTCGCCACTGTGGACGGCTGAGACGACATTAGTTTAGTCTTTATCAAGGTTTTTTTTTTTTCTCTTTGCTGTGATCACAGAATAAGTGAACACGTTGTTTTGATCATAGAATAAATTATTTGTGACGTAGAGGTAACAAAATATTAAAACATAAATGATTTTAAAAACAAGCCTGTTAGTCAAGATGACGATGATGATGAGGAGGAGGAGATCTTCCTCGTGATGATAAGAAGAGTACATGTTAAAACCCTGCACTGCAGAGAGACAGTGACTGTGATGATGAGCTCGCTCTGGTGCTTTCCTCACTCGTTAGGGTTAAACACTGTAATCCACCTTGTTGCTCCACTGTTGTGGTTGCGGTCAGAAATACTTACACAACCTGTGCTGAGGCCGAGTGTGGTGCCGCTGCAGCGGGAGGCTGAAGCCACAACGCTGCACACAGTATCACTGATGTCTGTTCATGTAAGACAACAGAAGCACAAAGCGAAAAGAGAGTAGAGCACTTGAGGCCTGTCAGCAGCAGGAGGAGACGTCATCAGTGGTTTTATATTGTGAATATGATCCAGGTTTCTTTTTTATTTATGCACTTGCTTCTCTTTCATTTCTCTTTATTCCTGCTTTCATAAAGGTATAAACTATTTTCTTTATTGTGAAGGGAAAGGATAAACAGTTTGAAGATATACGGGGTTTTACTGAGTCTGTAAGAGCTTTTAATAGCAGATTTTATTTATTGAGTTTTGTATTTGATCCTGCTAACGTTGCATTCAGCTCCACCACTTGTTTGCAAACCCTGTCTAAGAGTCTCCTTGAATGCAGATACCTCACCGATCTACCTGTATATAATCATAGTAAAGTATGAAAACAAGATATACCTCATAAATTTCATTTATTTTTATTGTACAGCCACTTGAAATCAATGTTTTACTTCAACAGATCACTGGATTTTTTTTTTCTTTTTCATTTTTTGTATGATTATACCAAAGAAGGGAATATTTTATTGACACACATCTACCTCATTTGTTATAGACTGTGCCAACGAGCATGTTCACGATCTTAATTGCCAGTGTATTCATGGTGTTTCATATCCATGTGTTTGTGTGGATACAGATGCTTTTCAGTCAAAAGAAAAAACAGTAGATGATACTAGAGAATTAATGAAGCAACATGTTCAAAAAAAGTGCTTTTTATGTTGGGTGTTGTGCCGGCGCAACAGAGCAGCCTGTAGTGGGACACCATCGGTTCAGAGTCGATCCAGTCTGCATGAAAACCTGAGTACACAGAAGAAGACAGAGTGCTGCACCAGTGAGCCACAGACCTGATGTCCTCTGTCCCGTCAGGGGCGGAGCCTGAGGACAGCGGTGTCAGGTGACATCAGTCTGAGGCGGGAGGTTTACTTCTACAAAGTTTGGTTTAAAACACAGACCAACAGGACGGGTCCACAGGGGGTCAATGATCTTCAGTGTGACCCCACCCTCAGGACAGACATTTGTGGCTCTACCACTGATGACGAAGAGCTGTCTTCCTCACTGTGCAGCAGTTCTCATGCAGACGGTTCACAGTTCACTGTGACGACAGTGTCGCGCTCCCGGCTGATCACTGGTGACACAGTAAAACTGATAATATATTGTGTGACTGTATGTATCCATGGTGATGTTGAAATTGTACAAACACAATCGTGCAGCAGAGGACAATCCTCAGCCAATCAGATGAGCTGACTCCTCGGCTGCCCGTCGAGCTGGTGAAGGTGGTTCGTGCTTTTTAATTCTCGTGTTTACTTGAAATGCTCTTCAGCAATCAGACGATTCTGCAGGTAGATACAGATCAACCACTCCCTCACACACACACACACACACACACACTGAGACTGTCGCTTCATCTCGGTGTTCATAGAGCTGGACCCAACAGGCCTCCATGATCTGGAGAGCTCAGATAACTTTATTATAATCTGTGTCGGAAGCATAAACACGTATCTCCACCTTGACAGAGCTGTGAAGTGGGAGAAGTTCAGAAAAGTCATATTCATCTTCTTTTTGTTTGTGATTTATAACAGTTTGGGGAGACATTGACAAAAATGCCCCCACCTCCACCTCCCCTCAGCAGGGGTAAGGTCAGCAATGATATGGATCATATTGGCTGTGGCTGTGACTGGTTTCTTCTTCTCCGAAGCAACAGCAGCTGAGAGTATTATGGTCTTTATATGAATCTGCCACAGTAAAGTGTCAACAAGACAAAATGAAGCCTGATGACTGTAACGTCAGTCCAGAGGGTCATCAACTCGACCAGCAGACTGGATGTGATCTGCTTGTCCTTCTTCACAGCTCCAGCAGACTTTAAGACCTGGTCTCACATGAGGTCCAGATTCTGGAGACCCTGTCCCAGGTCCAGTCACAGTTAACAGTTGTGATGATGAATTATATTGAAGAATAGCCTCGATCCAGGACTGTCAGAGCATAGATGGTGGTCCAGGATCAGGATCGGGATCGGGACTTTTCAGTCACTCAGAGGCTCCAGATGTTGATATCTGATTGGAGACTTTTAAGGTGGAAAGCAGCAGATGTTAAGGGATTTATTTCTACAGAGAGGTGTCGTCCATCACAGTCAGTAGAAACAGAAACTCATAAATCTATGATTTTAAATGTTTTGCTGTACTGACTTTAATGAGAGAGGCTTTTCTTGTGCCTAATGTCATTTCCACCTTAAATGTTACTCAGCAGATCACTGACCACCTGACTTTGTATCTTTAACAACTTTTGCGACTGAAACGTCTGAACCAGTTCTGGAGGACCGCCACACGGAGTGGGATGCTCCCGGATCAGGGCTCCTTCAGGACTGGACCTTCTCAGTCCCGTCTCAGAACCTGTCCCTCCACGCCCCCCCCCCCCCCGCCCCCCCTGTACATACAGCTGAACGATGCCAATCACTGGACAGGTCAGATGACTTACTGTCCTCACCACAGAGTTTGGGAAGCTGTGCCCGGGCTCAGCAGCTCTGCATGCAGACCAACTCCTCCTGACTGATGTAATCTAATAACATGTTGTTTACTTTAGCTTTAGGCTGTGCTGTAGTTTTTAGACACTAACCGCTTTACTCGCTGTGTATAAGGCTTTAAATGTGTCTTTCATTTCCCTTTTGTTCATCTTGGATAAATCCAGTTGCATTATGGGAAAGCTGGATTGTGGTGCTCAGGGGTTAAAATATACAAAAAAAAAAGAGGTGAAAGAGATTTTCCTGGTTTCCCATTTGACTTGTAGTGTATTTAGAAATAAAATCATGCTTTTAACTTCAGTGTGGTCTCTGTGTCGTTCTTATTGCCAGCGATGGTTCTCTCCTAACGTAGAGGAGAAACATCTGAACAACAACGCCATCGCTGAAGCAGGTCGAACGAGGTTTATCATGGGAAACATCTTCAGTCATCAGTGTACCAGAGATAGTGATGTCAAGAACCTCCCATGTTCTCCTTTTTCTTTTAGATCAGCTGACAGGGGGATTAAGATTGTGTAGGACCAGACCACCTCTCTTCTTTCCTTGCATGGATCAGAAAAGCAGTGTTATCCCTAGAACAGTGGTTCTCAAAGTGGGGTCTGGGGATCCCCAGGGGTACTTGAGGGGGTTCCTGGGGGTCCCCAGCAAAAAGAGAAATTATTTATTCTCACTATAATTACATGCATAAGTAACCAGGGGTGGACAGTAACGAAGTACATGTACTTAAGTATATTTTTCCAGTTGTTGTTCTGTTCTTTACTTGAGTGTTATTTTTTGGGAAACTTATGACTTTTTTAATTTAATTTTTAATTTTTAATTAAACACAGGTTCCTTTCGTTTTAAATGTTTCTGTGTTTAACACGACCAAAATTCATCACTACCTACAAAAATGTGCCTTCCAACTGTAGGAAGCATGTGGAGGTATTAACTCTGTGTTTGATTCCAGATAAACAGCTATGGTTTAGTTGATTCAGTGTTTTTATGACCATTTTTATCAGCTTTTAATCATGTTCTACAAGCTTGTTATTTCAGGTTCTACAGTCAGTCAGTCAGTCAGTCACTCAGCCAGTCAGTCAGTCAATCAGTCAGTCAGTCAGTTAGACAGTCAGTCACTGAAGTATTTTAAAATCAAATACTCCAGTACTTTAACTCAAATAAAACTCTGACTGAACAACTTTCCCTTGTATTGGAGGATCTATAGTGTAATGTAACTTTGTCCACCTCTGTAAGTAACACAATGACAGAGTGTGTGTGACTGTTGTGGTCATGGGTTTAAACACCTTTTGCAATAAAACATCTAAAAGTGAAATCTTATCAGATGGGGGTCTGTGGTCTAATTTTTGTCAGTTTAGGATCCTTGATGTGAAAACATTACAGAACCCCTGACCTAATATATTGGTTTCCTAGTTTTTGGCTAACACTACTGGACCTGCAACATCCAGAAACTTCTACGCTGGACTCATCCGGGACAACAATGTCCCAGCCTGGGTTTACAGGAAACTCACACACTGGTATCTTGAACCATTAATTTGCCCCTTTATTATTGAGAGATCCAACTCTGAGGGCACATGAACCATAAGTGACCTCTACATAGAAGAAATATTTTCATCCTGTGTAGATCTTTCCAACAAATCCCATTTTGTTCAAAAGCATTCGCCTCATATGTCCCTCTGTCTCCATTAGATCAGTGGTTCTAAAACTGTTTCTCATCAAGGACCCTAACTGACAAATTAGACCACAGTCCTCCATCTGATAAGATTTTAGGATAACGTTATTACATTATTACATAAAGTGTGACCAAACTAGTCATAATATACATTCTGGATGCAATTATAGTATAGAAAAACTACATTGAAGGTGGTGGTGTTGGCTGATGTAGAGTGCACATTTAAACACAGGATCCATTCCAGCAATTTTATTCGTCACAATTAAAGATCCATAGATTGACGGTTAATGGATGAATAGATGGATGATTTTTTTCTGTACACAAGATATTAAAATACATAAAGACAAATGACAAAATGTCAGCACTAACAATAGATGATAAATAAGGTAATAAACAAAGTAAATCAAGCTGACATTACTTCCACTTATTTCATTTATACATCCACTATCTCTTCCTTTATTTTCAGGGTATTAAACAAAGGAATCTACTGAGACATTATACAAATAAACATTCAAAGGCCATGCAACAATAAAATGATGCTATAAACCAAAATAAACCAAATAAAAGAACATAAAGTTAAAAAAGTCCATTCTTCAACTCATAGTGGTTCTGTGTTCTCAGTGGTGTGGAGGGAAAGGGATTTGCAGACAGAAAGGTGGGGTTTTATTACTTCCTGGATGTGGTTAATTGGATGACAGCTGGAGGTGAGGCAGGATATTAGATTTAAATTTGTTATTTAACAGTATTATTATAATTGTCTTTGCAGGGGGCCCCCAGGAACCCCCTCAAAGACCCCTGGGTATTCCCGGACCCCACCTTGAGAACTATTGCATTAGAGGACCCTTGTGTCATTTTCATCATAACACAGAGGTGCAGCTTGTGAACAGGTAAGGCAGGCTCGGGGCTGTTAGGGGGCCCCTGTGGCTCCTGCCCCTTAAACAACCAATGGATGATTTGCAGTGAAATCTCAGAAGCAGTGGTGGCAACTATTTTCATTAAAACTGCACATACAGACAAGATTATAATAAATATATGATATAATATATGTGATTTAACCTAAAAATAATTAAACTAAAATGACTGCAACTATCTGGGCTCATAATGTGGGTTATTTACAATGTGACAACCTTATTTAGTTATTATTTGGGTTTTTATTTTTCTTATATTCTCAAAAGTCTACTAATTCTGCTATTTAATACATTTTCCATTGATGTCCGATGCCAGTTGAATGTGGTTCTCTGGTTCTGGTTCTCCCAGTGTGAACATCAGACACTGCTGAGACATGAACACACAGAGTTACAAACCCCTGATCATCAGAGTTTCTCTTTCCAAATACAATAAAACACGATTATGAAAAACGAAGACGTTTGCCTTCTTTAAAAAGTGGGAAACTGAAAAGTCCAATTCAGCAAACGCACACAGTTGAACTAATGCAGTTTGGTTGAGTGCAGCATTAAGCAGGTGAAATGGGGTAAAGATTGGTTAATTAAGGCTGAGAATCCTCGTGTAATTAGGAGCAGCAAAGATTAGTGGGAGTCAATGCAGCGACGAGGATTTGCCAGTAATAGACTTATTATTGGGCTTGGCTGAATGTTACTTTATACTTCTGAATAAACAAAAACAAATTAGAAGCAGTTGTCCAATAATGGGTTATCTTGTCAACGGCTGACAGAAATCCATGCCCCTTTAACACAGTGTTAATTTTATGCACCACTGACAAGCACAGTGCGAATCAATAGCACTACTATAAAATAAGGTGAAGCATCAATCTGCAGTGACGTGGTGGATGGAGGTGGATGGAGCTGTGAGCAGACGGACTGAAACATGTCAGCAGGCTTTCTGGAAGAATCTGCTCCGAACGTAATGAAGCCTGAGCACAGAGTGTGACGTCCAGACAGACTGACACAGCAGGAAGCACCCAGGGCTGACTCACTCAGTCAGAGAGTAATCAGATTACTTTCTCTGCATGCGTTACACATTGTGTATTAGGTGTCCGAACTTCTGCAGTGGGCCATGTAGGCTTCGCCCCGACACCTTCATTTATAGGTTAGTTTAAAATCAAAATGATCTTTGGCCCAGTGACCAGATTCATATACACTTGGGAACGCTGGCTGTCACTGTCACCAGGGGAATACCAGTAACAGGAGAAAAACTATTGATCTCATCCAACTAAGAGCCTCATCAGCAGTTCTGACTGACAATTTCTGACCTCCTGTCACAACTTGATGCAGAACACAGACAAAATAGCTACCAGTCAGATGTGCACTGAGTTATGGCTCATTTATACTCAACATCAGGAATGTATGCAGGCGCACCCTTTGTGCACGCTTTCTGAGACCTTATGGACAGGGATGAAATTGATCAGCTTCACTGTAAATCATGAGGCAGTGTCGCCTCGAAACACGACAATGACGGGACAAAGATCAACCAGTGTTCTGTCCAGTGGATTTGCTTAATGCCCTCAGGCCGGCGTCACAATCTGCCCCTTAAGAGAAGAAAACTGCTGCTCCAAGTAAATTAAAAGTAGATATTTCCAGTATGCTCTTCAACAAGCTTCAACAAACTGGCACCAACATTAGAAGAAACGCTCTGTTTCTGAACCGCAACAATACCAACAATGCTCTCAAACGTATCAGTCATTCTCAGCAAATATCACATCCATTAATCTGGAGTGTTCACAACACAGCTAATAACTGTTTGTATTGAACTACATCTCTTTGACTCTGTTTCAAGGCAACAACAATCACAAAAGCTTTAAGACCTTTAAAAGATTCAGGTTTTACTTTATAATAAAAATAAATAATTAAATAAATGTGCATAATACATGTTAAGCTTTTAATTGTTCTTTTGTGTTTGCTTATATTTTGCAACGCAAATCGGGCAGTGTTGTTTGTCCATTGTTTGATGCCGTATGTAGCTTATGTCCAAGATGGCGGACCCAGATCGAGCACCGACGCTGACATCGTCCACCATCACCATATTTGTTGTTGTCAGAAACATTTATCTCTGTGTTGCCCTCTGGTGGAGGTATCGCTGAACATCCATGCCAACGTAATGGAAGTAAGTGGGCAATCGTTTGAAATGGATGGATCTGTTTTCATTCATAAAGAGAGCAGAGAAATAGGGGTGAGGTCACAGCTGTGTTGAATAAAGAAACCAGGGGAGCCGCCATTTTGGGCCCCATCAAAACTGTAGGCAACATTCTGCACTAATGCAACACTGAGACCCTCAATGAGAAATGTGCTAAAGGCCATTTTACACATTAAATGTAATTTTAATGGTAGAATTTAATAGACATTTTTTTACTAATAAGAAAGAATAACTTTAACTTTAGAATAGATATAACTTCAATATACATGAACCTCTTCAGTTGGATATTAAATAAACAAAAGAATAAGTTTATACACCAACTGGAAAATAAGCAGCTGTACAACTGGAAAACTAAATGGAAATGAAAAGGCCTGATGGTGGCGCTAGAGGAAAGCTCCAGTGGTCACCGAATCCAGCATCCAGGACAGACTCCATGCTGTATTTTTTTAATATGATGATCAATATGTGGAAAAATAAGTTGTGTTTGAGGATTTATGAGAAGGATTTCATCATAAAATCATTTTCCTTTGTTGTCATAATAATGCTGCTCACATACTGTCATCCTGTCTTTCCTCTTTCCTGTCTCTCTTTTCTTTAGTTTTGGAAGCTGAAAAAGAAACTGTTACACAGTAAATAAAATATGGATGGAGCATGGCTGAGTGGTGACAGCTTTGTTGTGACATCACAAAGTTCCAGAAGTCCTGACGGCTGGTTTTACGGCTCAGTTGCTGATTACAGGCTGTGAGCATTTCTCTGTGGACTGAGCACTTTGATACTTTCACAGTATTAATATAGAACCTAGACCTGCTTTATAATCAAACAACACATGGACAGAAACCTTTGTATTATTTGGACCTTTAAGTCTTTAAACATAAAGACAGTGTGAGAGTGAAGAGAATCCAGATCCTCTCTGATCATCAGGATGTTGTTTGTTTCACTCAGTGGTTTGACACATAGATGTAGAGTGACTCTGTGATATACTGTACACGACATGTTGACTGATCTGTAGTAACATCTAACTGAGGTCTACAATACATACTGTGCAAGTCTGTGATGTGTCTGGATCACCTTCATCACCTGTGTATGTGTCTCTGTCCTCTTCTTCCTGTCTCCACCAGGCTTTACAAATGGAGGACGTTGGTTTCTACATTATTTTTTAGGAAAATAAAGTCAGTTATAACCAGTTGATGTTGTAGCTTCCATGAACACTCACTGGGAATGCATCAGTGTTAATTTGTTTTACTACCAGGATATCAAATCAGTCATTTAAAGTCAAAGCCTAAATATTAAATCAATGTATTTTAGTCCAGTATTCCTCTGTGTATATATATATAAAACTATAACTACCTACATATATATATATAGGTAGTTATACTTATTTATCTATCAGTTGGGGATGTATAGACCGTATATGTAGTGATGAAAGAAAGAGATCACAGTGAGGTACACAGCTCATATAGACACCAGAGGAACAGAGAAAAACCACTGAAGCAGGGAGAAATAAATGACATTAACAGTTCAAGGAATCAGGAGATTACTGTGTGTGTGTGTGTGTGTGTGTGTGTGTGTGTGTGTGTGTGTATGTGTGTGTGTGCGTGTGTGTGTGTGCGCACACAGGAATGCTGCCAGTCCAGAGGCTGAAGGCCATGACAGACAATCACATGCAGCCTAAAAATAATTGTGTTCTGTCATATAATACTGAGACCATTGTCAGTGGCTGAATGCAGCGTTTCACCAACAGCTTTGTGTGATGGAAAATTCTGTGAAGCAGGTCGTGGCTACGTCACTCTAAATGATGCAGCCAGAGGAGAAGAAAGGAGAATACATTCCTCCTCATCATCCACATAGTTTTAAAAGTCAGTTAAGTAGCAGTTTATTGAGACGTTACAGGAACACTTCACACTGACTGGATCAGTTGCTCAGCAACAGCTTAGCACAGCCAGAGTTCAGGTGTGTGGTTGAGACGCCTCAGATCAGGTTTCAGGTCTATCTGCTGCCCTCAGTGTTGAGCATGAGGCTCAGATCTAATTTATCAGAGTGATTCAAAAAGACCGAAGCACAGAATCACTTCAAAGGAAACCTGATCGTCTCATTCATCACCCACTCAAATCAACTCTCAGCCACTCCCACTGTAGGAGTCATTATGTCCTGAAATGTCTGCCTGTCATTTAAGGTGTATTCAGATGTTACATGTAGAAAAATGTTGATGTCACTTAGTTTGTATTGGGTCACTTTTGAGACAATTTCTGAACAGAGTTTATCAGCTGTTGACAGTGGTTTACAATTCTCCTGCTAACAAAAAAAACATTAGATACAGCATATTATACAACAATTAAATCCAGATGTTACCCAGATATCTAGTGAGTCAATTTCTCATGTGTCTGTGACAGTTTAACATTTCCAACTTTCACTTAAGTAGCTATTTGTAAGTTTTGCCATCGCTACACAGCTAACATTAGCATTAGCAGCTGTTTGCTAACAAGTGTAGAAAAACCGTTGTGAGTCCTTCTTCATTCTTTACTCATTAACAGCTGTCTCCAGAGGTTGCAATAAACACCAATGTTAACTGCTAAAAAAGATGGATATATTGGTTTAGAAACTCAGAGTGGGCTGCTCAGCCGCTGCCATTTTTGCAGTAGGCCCTACCTGGGACTGACTCACTGTTGGAGCCAAACTGTAGTGGTCATTACAGGAACTGCAGCCCCGGAGGTTGATGCTTGGTTTTGACAGTGGTGGCTGTTACATGAACTGCAGTCAGTGTCCTGTAGCTACGTAGGTACGATCGAGCATCCTGGGCATCAGCTAAAACAGTGACTTGATGGTCAGACTGGGAAATAAATTCACTCTATATAGTGCTTACATAGTGTCAATATAAGGATTAACAGGAGAAGAAGAATATAATTGCAATTGACTGAAAAATATTGACTGACGTCCTATTAGAAATCAAGAAACTCAAGACCCTTTTAGAGTAATATTTATAACTGCAGACATGATGACTAATTACAATTTGAGAGACTCATGAGTCTAATAAACAGCTCTTAAGACCAACATTCCTCTTGTACTGTACTGTTACCTTCTCATATATTACGTACACACAGGTTCAGCTGAATTTATGTGCATTATCTATCTTTTGCAAAATGAAAAAAAAGGACTTATTTCCAGATTCATGCATAGAGTTTGGCTCGGTACTTAAAGATGTGTTACAGTGCATTTTTTTTATCCTCCACACAATCCTGTCTCTGAGCTCTGCAGGCAGTACTTCCCTCCTCATGGTTTCTGCTCTGATCTGCATTGTCAGCTGTGAGACCTGATATAGACAGGTGTTTGTCTTTCCACATCATATCCAATCAGCTGAGTTTACCACAGGTGGACTGCAATCAAGGTGTAGAAACACCTCAAAGATGATCCAGAGAAATGGACGAACCTATGCTAAACGTCAAGAGTCACAGTAAAGTGTCTAAATAAATATATATATATATATTCTATATTTTTAGCATAAAACTGCAACATAACAAAATGTGAAATAAGTGAAGGGGTCTGAAGACTTTCTGAATGAACTGTAGGCCACAGACTGAAGGCTAGACAGTCTACTCCTGCAAAATAAATGTCGTAATAGCATATTTAACATTTTTATTTCCTACTTTGCATTACAAATCTTAAGAGGAGCTCTCACCACAGGGTAGGTAGGTAGGTGATTGTTTGAGCAGAGGCACTCAGACATGTGTGCACCTGCCAGCCTGTGTCCACTGGACTGGATGATATGGAACATTTAATATGCAAATATGTGAAAAACACACAAAGAGGCAACTGGAGCCTTGTAATGATGAATGTTTCCTGCAGTCACACTGCTGACAGCCTCACAAACACAGCTGTGGCTCTGCTTTGCCTGACAAATAAACCCCGGTCATGGTCGCTGCTACTCCACAACACAACGAGCAGCACAATGAGAGTGGGCAAACACTCCTCTAAATCAGGACTCTGTCTCTCAGCTGGAGCTGAGACTAAAACAGACAACAGGTATTAACAACTGCAGTCGTTTGTTTTATTGGACCAGAGGGCAGAATAACGATGGTCATGGGGAGTTAATTAATTCTGAACACACGGTGATTAGCGATCAAGCTGAGCAAGAGTGATTCACTGACCTCTTCTGGTTGAAGGTTTCAAGTCCGTGGTGCTGGGTGTGGTCAGAAGTGTTCTGTTACATCTGTACCTGCACCCACAGGTGATGTCAAGGTGTACTGACAAACGTTGGAGTGAACGTCTACATCACTGTAGTAAGATGATGAGCAAAAACAAGACTTCAGCTAAAGTTATATTTTAAAGCAGCAAAACAAATGAGAATATGAATTATCAGCTGAATCTGCAGCTGTACACTGTCAGTTTCAGAGCCAGATGTTTCCCTCAGGAGCTGGTGGAGATTCATCAGGTGACACTGACACCACTACACATAATCATCATGTCGATCTGTAACAGCTGGAGGTGGAAACAGGCACAAGTTCAATATGTCAAACATTGCTATCGCAACTTATTTCCACTGCCTCCGAGTGGCCACAACATTCAGTTACTACAGGCAGTGCTTGAAGCAGAAAAAAAATTGCCAGTACTCACCTGTGCATCGGCCGATATAAGCAAAACATTATTAAATCCTAACTTTCCACAGAGAGAAATATCGTGGGTGGTCACAATATATATTTATTTTCTCAAAGGAACCATTTGCAAAAGTATTAATTTGATACTGTACATTATGTATGTGTGTACTGCTGTGAGAACTTTGAATAAGCACAGACGATCTCTGCTAGGAGTAACTTGATTTGTCGAGAGGTGAACCCGTGAGTCACGTAGTGCCCTCTGGGTAATGCAGTTCATATAGGGTCAATACGAGTCGCCCAGAACCTGACATAGAGAGAGCAGAACGACAGTAACAGCAGCTTGTGAGAAAGTAAGGGTTAAAATCCTTAAACCAGGGGTTCTCAAACCGTTCACATCAAGGACCCTTAACTGACACAAATTAGACCACAGATGTTGTGTGTTTAAACCCATGGCCAACATATTCATTCATTCTGTCATTGTGTTAGTTATGGATGGAATTATAGTAAAAAATAATAATAATAATAATCCCCTTTTTAATGGCAACCCCCTGCGGGTCAACAGACCTTACTTTGCGAACCACTGACTTAAAGGACATGTTCTTGTTTTTATGCCTCTGCACCAGCAACTGCAACTGCATGTTGTTTTTCATATCATGTTGTCCGTCTGTCCCATTCTCGTGGACATGATATCCCTGCTTCAAATTTGGCGCAAACATTCGCTTGGACTCAAAGATGAACTGATTCGACTTTGGTGGTTAAAGGTCAAAGGTCAAGGTCAGTGTGAACTCACAAAACACTTTTTAGCCATAACTCAGGACTCCACACAGCAATTATGAGAAAATTTAACACAAATGGTTCATATTTTATATGAGCCTGGATAAACTGGGATGTAACCTGAAACTAGTCTGAGTGGAGGAAGCAGACAACCATGAGGCGGTAGTTCTAGTCTCAAGACTTCAAACTAAATTGAAATCTTTTCTACTATTTTTGTGAGTTTGGAGTTGGAGTTTACATTGGAACATACTGCCTCCAGGAAATAGCCATATCCATCCATATCCATAACTCTGAAAAGCTTTCACCTTCACCTGCTAAGGTTTTATGCGTTACCAAACTAACTGTCAGCTGTACAAATTAAAGCATTACAACCTTAAACAGTGTTACAGACACACACCGCTCAGCTTTAAGTGGTGACTGACCAGAAGTTTTGTCCTCGGGGCTTACCGTAGCTGTAGGACTACAAACCTGTAACAAACAATATGATTTAGCAGGAAATCCAGTTTCCTCATGGCCTAGAGCTCAGTATGTTCAGAGGCCTGAACTACACTGACTGCATTATTCTATAATCCATATTTGTACAGTGAAATCATCTGAAACAGAGCAGTTTTTCAGCTGTTGGGAATGAATGAAGTTTAAAACTAAGCTACGTCAAACACACCCTGGACCTGTTTGTGTACCGGGCACACTGAGGTTAAACTGATCCCCTGATCTGACTGTGTTTTAATGCCAAAGAAGCAAAGTTCTTCATTTCCCTACATTAACTTTAAGCAGTTCCTCTATGAAAGACCTGGTTGTTTATGTGCTGCAGACAATCTCAAACAGCTTGGTGTGATTTCTCCCCCAGTCAGAATCACAGCCTCAATTGATTCCTGTAATGGACACTGGCCGACAAACTGTGTAAGTGTTGCAATTACAGCATAGTGCAAACCACCAGCCAACTCCCATCTGAGCGCATGTGAAATAAAAAAAACATATACAGAAAGTACAACTTCACCATCCCACGTGGGTTAAATGATGAGCATAATGGTGGCTAACTGGTTTCACTCATACCTGTTCATTTAGAGGGGCTGTGTGGAGGACAGAGGCTGACAGGGTAACAAGGCTCCCAGACAGATGTGAGAGGAAAACTCCCAGAGGAGGAGTTCCTCCTGCAGCAGCTGCACACCTAACAAGCCTCCATCCACCTCACTGAGACCAGCAGCTGCTGCTTTATTCCACCAATAATTGGGATCTTGCCTCCGCCTGCCATCCGCTGCCAGTCAGATCCGTGCTGTACTGAATAAAGGCTCGCTGTTTTGGTCTGTGTAGACGTGTACCGTCGACTTCTGTCTCTGTGAGAACCTATTAGAGCTGTAGAGACACTTTGTGTGTGTGTGTTGTTGTTGTTGATCAAATTAAGGCATTTTGGCTGATCCTCACTTCTTCAAGGTGCTGGTTTTGGATTTGGACTTCCCTCAAGGGTCACAGCTAAAACTGGGATCAGGCTGAGGTTTAAGATTAGGGTGTGTGTGTGTGTGTTTGGCTTGGGCCAACATTCGATATATATACAATATATATATATATATATATATATATATATATATATCACAATATTTCAGTGTTGCACAGTCTTGCCTGCTGCAGAGTTCAACCCTCATTTCACAGCAGAATCACTTATACCTGCAGCATAAAATACAAGAATATAATTATGTTTTATTTCCCCTCCCCCATGATAATATTGTATATCACAATATATATTTGATGCTAGCATAGTTACCCTGTTCTTCTGTATACAGCACTACGTGGTTATCTGTTCCTACCCTCTCGTGATTCTGGTTTCTTACTCGTTACCAGATTTCACAAAAAACTATCAAACCATAAGAGGATTTTTGTTTTCTTGACCTGCTGGAACTCTGGCAGAGACTGTTCTTGCGAATAGCTAATGGCTAATATTACTTATGTAACTAACAAGGAAACTCTAGCAGCAATCATGACTCTGGTCCAAGCACATTCCCTGATTAAAGGTGGACTATGCGATTCCAGAGAGAGACTTAATGTAGAGTTCTGCAGGTCCTGGTCCCAATCCTAAAATGAATTGTATTTTATCACTTCCTGTTCCCTGAACTCTCTGGGTTTGTTGAATGTGTTTTTGGTTAGATGACTGAAATAAGGTCTGCGGTCAACACAAGCTCAAGACATTTTCATTTATTCTACAACATGAAATACATCAGTAAATACCCCAGTCCTGATTCCTTTCAGCTTTTGCATCTCTTAAAAAAAGCCGGTTGCTAACAAGTGTCTGAATGAGAAGTTAAGCAGAAGTTAAACATCATCACAGAGAACATGGAAACTCATCTACTCACCGGTCCACCTGCACAGCCTGGTTGTGTTTATACTATATATACTATATACGCGCTTACAAACTGTTACTAACTTTGTAAGAGGAAAGACGTCGGGGCTCAATCAAACTACAAGTTGAAGTTTAGTGATGTTGGCGAACATTAGCTTTTCACTTCTACTGGTTGTATTTAGGCTTCTAACGTCATAAAGTGGTGTTCATTAGTGAAGATGATCCTGCTGAACAAAACCTGTCAGTATTTTAAACATTTCCGTAATAAATGTAAAAATCCCATTGGCTCTCTGTGGCACTGTATTCGAACTCAAGAGCCAAACAAATGCTCCCCTTCTGTCAGTGCTCCTTCAGAAGCTCCGCCTCCCAGGCTAGGTGACCAAATATGGCAGAAACCAGAGCGTGTTACATGGCGTGGAAGTGCAGTGTCGCTGTGGCCTTAACCTGACAACTGACATGAATGAGGCTTTCCTAAATGAAGCTTTGAAAGTTAATTAAACTCTTCCTCCAGGTTGAAGGTGCCAGAGTACACAGACGTATGGTGTGTGTGTGTGTGTGTGTGTGTGTGTGTGTGTGTGTGTGTGTGTGTGCGCGTGCAGAGCCTGCAGCGCATTCCTTCCACTGGGACCCAAAATGGTTGAAGACAGCCATGACAGTAATCACATCATATAAAGGCAAATTCTTTCGAGGTCTTGTTTCCAGTGGCTGCTGTTTGACAGGCAGCAAACAAACACCTGGGGAGGGCGCTGACCTTAACTTCCCCTCAGCCTTCACTGACTCCATGGTGGAATCTAATTTCCCAGGTTGACTTCCCCCCCCCCATTTTGCCTCTGCTCCCCCCACTTTTCCTGCCCTGGTTGTCACCTTACCTGACACGTTGAGGGGACAATGATTTATTGGGCCCCTGACCAAAGATTAAAAGCAGTTGACAAGGGGGTCATTGTGGGGATTTTAACAGTGTTCTCTCTGATATCAAGAGAAAGTGTTGTAGAGCTGAGAATCAGGTTCTAACGGTCTGAGTTAGTGATTGTTTTCTTCAAACATCAGGTTTTGGTGATGAACAAAGTCTTTTCGGTGCCTCAAGAGGAATCTGAGCTCAGAACAATATCAGTTCATTTCAGTTTCCTTTGTAACAAAAATTGCAAGTATTGAAAAGATCATCTATAAAATAAGGGGCTCCATACTTGTTTCTGCAGCGGATGGAGTCTGACATGTTTAGATGATCATGCACTGCATCAACGACATTTGCAGAGCATCTTGTTTCCAGGGTTTGATGAAGAAACAGGTTGTTGGTTGTTCAGGTGATGTTTTGATTGGTAGATCATGAAACTTCACTTCTTTGATGCAGTAGTTGCAGTAACAGAGCTTTGGCATCAGTGTGTTATGTGCGCTGTGATGAGTTTCCTAACTCAAGGTATTTCTTGAGACCGACCAGATCTTGCAAACCGGGTTTTGTAACAAGATGGAAGTGACACAAGTTGGAATCAGTGCAGCTCGGTCAGATACGTCTTCAGATGATGACATCACTTCCCTGAACTCATCAACCTCACTCAAACATTAGATATAAAACGGACGCAGTGTGTGGAGGTGGGATACCGCAGGTCTTTCCTTCCTGCTGCTGTCAGACTGTAGAACAAACACTCAGTAGACCACACACACACACACACACACACACACACACACACACACACACACACACACACACACACACACACACACACACACACACCAAAGACAATGATTAACACACACCAGCTGTGCAATATTCCTTATCTGCTGCTATTTTTTGACATATTTGAACATATTTTGATATCTATCTGAACATTCTATGTTGCTATACTATATTATTTATCTAATATTCATCTTTTGTAATGTTTAGTATTTATTAGTATATTTTCACATATCTTGTCTTGTCTTGTCTCATCTCACCTCATCTGATCTCATCTTATCTTATCTTATCGTATCTAAGATGAGATCTTGTCTTATCTTATATTATCTCATCTCATCTCAAAAAAATAAATATCTACTTATGTGGTGGTCTTGTCGAGCCTGTAGTGAGTTTAACTTGAGTCTGACAGTCTTGGGGTTATCTGGCTAAATAAAGCTGAGGTGATAAATAAGTGTGGTTAAGTGAGCATTATGATCATGTGAAACAACTTAAAAGAAATTCAGATTAATGTGCTAATGTTTCTACAGAGGAGGTGAGCTGATAGAAATGTTGCATCATGGGAAATATTAAACCGTGTGCGGATCATTTTATCAGATATTTTAGTTCTCATGTTCTGAGCTGCAGTGATGAAGAGTGAAAGCATCAACACTGAAGTGCAGCTAAAGTTCACCAGGTAAAGGAGGTTACCACCTGTGTTCTACCTGGAATGCTAAAGTCCTAAAGCTAAAAGCATCTCCATGTTAATCTCCCCTGTGCAGAACGATCTGATCAGCACCTGTGATCATAGTGGAGACGGCTGCTGATATCATGTCAAGCTAAACAATACTGCCAAGACCTGAGAGTCTGAATCTGCCCATCATTTCATATGACGTCATTTGATCTGCCAAATGAAACGTTCTGACCATTAAGATGCTGACGCTGGTTCATCGCTAGTAACTTAACAAACTGATGAAGCAGCAGGTACAAATGCTGATGATGGAGAGTAAATCATAAATCCTTTATAAGGGTAGTCTTACTGTAAAGTGGTAGTGATGTTGATGGCTGTCATGGTCAGGTTCCACTCTTTGGGTACGAGGCAGAAAATAGTTGTGGGCTTATGGTGAGTGTTGTGTTCATG